>NC_074678.1:792574-950074 GCF_029448725.1 Salvelinus fontinalis | reverse complement strand
CGCCCCTGGTTAAAGGATTCTGTTCTTTTCTTGCCAATTTTAACGTATTTCCAGTATACATTGATTTAATTATGTCAAATGTTTTACCCCCTACACCACTTTCAATAACTTTGTAGTACAATCCTGTATGCCAAAAAGAATCAAATGCTTTTGGAAGACAATTAGGAAAGCGTATATTTTGGTATTATTTTGGTGGACATGTGTATGGTGTAGGGTGTAAATATGTATACATCAGTCATGCGATGTTTTGGTATAAATCCAATTTGGCTTTTACTCAAGACATTGTGCTTATTAAGTAAGTTTAGAACTCTTATATTTATAATACATGTATAATACTACTGAAAGGTTACTGCTCACACAAATGCCTCTGTAATTGTTAGGGTCAAATTTGTCTCCGTTCTTAAAGATTGGGGTTATGAGTCCTTGATTCCAGAAATAAGGGAAATACCCTACACTCAGGATCAAATTAAACAGTTTTAATATAGCATATTGGCATTTTGCACTAGTGAGTTTGAGCATCTCATTTAGCATGCCATCAGGTCCGCATGCTTTTTTAAATTTGAGGGCCTGAAGTTTCTTATAGAGCTCCAGGTCAGTAATTGGGGAGTCCAATGGATTTTGATTGTCCTTTATAGCGTTTTCTCATCCATTCAACTTCTCATGAATTTGGCATTGCTCTGCGTTTGTGTCAATTTGAACGGTGAAGTAGAGTTTTTTGAAATGGGTTGTCCATATGTCACCATTTTGTATCGCTAATTCCTCTTGTTTCGATTTTTTCAGTTTTTTCCAATTTTGCCAGAAGTTGTTTGTGTTTATGGACTCCTCAATTAGTGTCAGCTGCTTGCTGTTGTACTGTGCTTTTTTGGTTCTGAGTGTATGTTTATAGAGTTTTAAAGTCTCACAGTAATGAAGGAGTAATTCAACATTATTTGGGTCTCTGTGCTTTTGGTTGGATAGTGTTCTAAGTTTTTTCTTTATCATTTTACAATCTGCATCAAACCAGTTGTCATCTGTGGTCTTTTTTCTTGCGAATATAGGGGGTGCTGTTTCGACTTCGCATAAATTGGTCTCCAGATTAAACTGCCTAGTACTCAATTCTTGCTCGTACAATATGCATATTATTATTATTATTGGATAGAAAACACTCTCTAGTTTCTATAGCCGTTGGAATTATGTCTCTGAGTGAAACAGAACTCCTTCTACAGCACTTTTCATGACAGGGAGTGAGATTTCAGAAATCTTGGCCCCTGTTCCCAGGTCAGTTGTAATGTCCCTGTGAATGCTATGGGGATACAAACACTGCCTACGTCTTCCTCTGGATGTCAGTAAGTGGTGACAATTTGAATGGAGTCGATTGCGCAATCAGGGCCTGTATAAAAGACCAAAGACCGGAAGTACATTTCTTTTCCTCTCTGCGCCTGACGCACGATGGACGTCGGACTTGCCTCCTTCCAAGCTGTTGTTTAGCCAGTAATATATCTCCGGTCATGTTTTTACTCGTTATAGGTGTTAAAAACATCATAAGGTAGTTATGGCTTGTTATGGCTTGACAGTGAATGAGCTGAGAGAGAAGCTGAGAGAGAAAGGGTCAGTGTCTGTGATCATATAGTCTACTGTGCTGTGGCCAAGAGGTGAGCAATAGGTGAATCTCCCCAAAGAGTCCCCCCGTAACCTACCATTGACAAAGTACAGACCCAGGCTTCTACAGAGCTGCAACAGATCCCTTCCGTTTTTGTTGATGGTGCTGTCACTGTTGTTTCTATGGGGAGATTAAGGCAGTTAGAAAAAGTAAGGCCTGTAATAAAGCTGTCCCCTTGTGTGGTCGTTAGATCAAGTAGTGTTCCTGTGCGCACATTTGTGTCCCCACAGATGAGCACATTTCCCTGGGCTCTCTTCCTCAAGAGTGTGGAAGATCTCCTCTGAGTAATATGGGGATTCTGATTCTGATTCTGATTCTATATATTTCGCAAAGGAACACATATATTTCTGTCAGTACAAGTTATTTTTCAGTTTTAACCAAATGTGATATTTATCTATTTTGAGGGGATCAATTAGATTTATAGTTCGGATTTGTACCAAATGATAAGTCCTCCAGAGCCTCTATTGACAGAGCTGTGTTTCTGTGATGACACAATTACCTTTCTGTAGCCTGTGGGACAGTGAGTGACAATGTCAGCCTTACACCATGTCTTCTGCAGAATGATGATGTCAACATCTTTCAGATTTTTGTTGAACTCCAGTGCTAAAGTCTTCAGTCCAAAGGTTGAGAGACTCAAAGTGCATTATGTTTAAACTGAACTCTATAGGTAAAGTGAAAACACACATGGTAGAATACTAATAGGCTAAAATAAGGGTTTTCATTTCGATGTTCATTTGAAATTGCTGTGATTGTATTGTTCTTATTTAATGTCTCATTGAGAATATAATTATTTACATGCATGTTTGTTTCTTAAAATCCCAAATTGTCCACATCATTTTGATGAGATTGATGAGTTTAGGCCCTGAATGTTCCACATGCTAACTGATAGGTTGATGAGTTTAGGCCCTGAATGTTCCACATGCTAACTGATAGGTTGATGAGTTTAGGCCCTGAATGTTCCACATGCTAACTGATAGGTTGATGAGTTTAGGCCCTGAATGTTCCACATGCTAACTGATAGGTTGATGAGTTTAGGCCCTGAATGTTCCACATGCTAACTGATAGTGATTTCATGTTGCAAAAGAAAGAATAGATGTCAGAAATACAGTAACTACTAACTATTGAGTTGTTAAGAGTGAGATAAACAGGATAATAGCTAACAGATGTTCTGTTATGTATAAGGTTGAAGTCGGATTTTTACATACACTTAGGTTGGAGTCATTAAGACTTGTTTATCAACCACTCCACAAATTTCTTGTTGACAAACTATAATTTTGGCAAGTTGGTTAGAACATCTACTTTGTGCATGACATGAGTCATTTTTCCAACAATTGTTTACAGACAGATTATTTCACTTATAATTCAAGGTGTCACAATTTCAGTGGGTCAGAAGTTTACATACACTAAGTTGACTGTGCCTTTAAACAGCTTGGGAAATTCCAGAAAATGGTCATGGCTTTAGAAGATTCTGATAGGCTAATTGACATAATTTGAGTCAATTGAAGGTGTACCTGTGGATGTATTTCAAGGCCTACCTTCAAACTCAGTGCCTCCTTGCTTGACATCATGGGAAAATCTAAAGAAATTAGCCAAGACCTCATAAAAAATGTAAACCCCCACAAGTCTGGTTCATCCTTGGGAGCAATTTCCAATCGCCTGAAGGTATCACGTTCATCTGTACAAACAATAGTGCGCAAGTATAAACACCATGCGACCACGCAGCCGTCATACCGCTCAGGAAGGAGACGCGTTCTGTCTCCTAGAGATGAACGTACTTTGGTGCGACAAGTGCGAATCAATCCCAGAAAACAGCAAAGGACCTTGTGAAGCTGCTGGAGGAAACAGGTACAAAAATATCTATATGTCACGTTCCTGACCTGTTTTCTGTTGTTTTGAATGTGTTTAGTTTGTCAGGACGTGAGCTGGGTGGGAATTCTATGTTGTGTGTCTAGTTTGTCTGTTTCTATGTCAGCCTAGTGTGGGTTCTCAATCAGAGGCAGATGGCAATCGTTGTCTCTGATTGAGAATCATATATAGGAGGCTTGTTTTGTGTTGGGATTTTGTGGGTGTTTGTTTCCTGTCTCTGTGATTGTCTGCACCAGATAGGTCTGTGTCGGTTTTTGCACATTTGTTATTTTGTATTGTTGTTTGTAGTGTTTCACTTGTTCTTTATTAAACATGTTTAACACTAGCTGCGCTGCACTTTGGTCCTCTCCTTCACCCCTGGAAGAAAACCGTTACAGAAACACCCACCAAACCCGGACCAAGCAGCGTGGCAACGGGCAGCAGCAACAGCAGTAGCAATACAAGGAGGAATGGACATGGGAGGAGATTCTGGACGGAGAAGGACCCAGGGCAAAGTCCGAGGAGTGTCGCCGTCCCAAAGCGGAGCTGGAGGCATCAAAAGCGGAGAGGCGGCATAATGAGGCGCTTGCAAGGCAGAGTGGCTGGAAACCAGAGAGGCTCACCCAAAAATGTCTTGGGGGGGGGGGGCAGGCTAAAAGGGGAGTGTGGCGAAGCCGGGTTGGATACCTGAGCCAACTCCCCGGGCTTACCGTGGAGTGAGAGGGAGTCGTACTGGTCAGACACCGTGTTGTGCGGTAAAGCGCACGGTGTCCCCAGTACGCGTGCTTAGCCCAGTGCGGGCTATTCCACCTTGCCGCACTGGGAGGGCTAGGTTGGGCATCGAGCTGAATGTCATGAAGCCGGCCCAACGTATCTGGCCTCCAGTACGTCTCCTCGGGCCGGCGTACATGGCACCAGCCTTACAGGTGGTGGCCCCGGTTCGCCTGCATAGCCCAGTGCGGGTTGTTCCACCTCGCCGCACTGGCAGGGCTACGGGGACCATTCAACCTGGTAAGGTTGGAGAGTCTCGGTGCTCAAGAGCGCGTGTCCTCCTTCACGGTCCGGTATATCCGGCGCCACCTTCCCGCCCCAGCCCAGTACCACCAGTGCCTACACCACGCACCAGGCTTCCAGTGCATCTCCAGAGCCCTGTTCCTCCTCCCCGCACTCGCCCTGAGGTGCGTGCCCTCAGCCCGGTACCTCCAGTTCCGGCACCACGCATCAGGCCTATAGTGCGTCTCAGCCGGCCAGAGTCTGCCATCTGCCCAGCGGTGCCTGAACTGCCCGTCTGACCAGCGGCGCCTGAACTGCCCGTCTGCCCAACGCCGTCTGAACTGTCCGTCTGCCCAGCGCCGTCTGAGCCATCCGCCTGCCCAGCGCCATCTGAGCCATCCGTCTGCCCAGCGCCGTCTGAGCATCTGTCTGCCCAGCGCCATCTGAGCCATCTGTCTGCCCAGCGCCATCTGAGTCATCCGTCTGCCACGAGCCATTAGAGCCGCCCGTCTGTCCCGAGCCATTAGAGCCGCCCGTCTGTCCCGAGCCGCTAGAGTCGTCCGTCAGTCAGGAGCCGCTAGAGTCGCCAGCCAGTCAGGAGCTGCCAGAGCCGCCAGCCAGTCAGGAGCTGCCAGAGCCGCCAGCCAGTCAGGAGCTGCCAGAGCCGCCAGCCAGTCAGGAGCTGCCAGAGCCGCCAGCCAGTCAGGAGCTGCCAGAGCCGCCAGCCAGTCAGGAGCTGCCAGAGCCGCCAGCCAGTCAGGAGCTGCCAGAGCCGCCAGCCAGTCAGGAGCTGCCAGAGCCGCCAGCCAGTCAGGAGCTGCCAGAGCCGCCAGCCAGTCAGGAGCTGCCAGAGCCGCCAGCCAGTCAGGAGCTGCCAGAGCCGCCAGCCAGTCAGGAGCTGCCAGAGACGCCAGCCAGTCAGGAGCTGCAAGAGCTGCCCTACAGTTATGAGCTGCCCTACATTCATGAGCTACCCTCCAGTCATGAGCTGCCCTCCAGTCATGAGCTGCCCTCCAGTCATGAGCTGCCCTCCAGTCATGAGCTGCCCTCCAGTCATGAGCTGCCCTCCAGTCATGAGCTGCCCTCCAGTCATGAGCTGCCCTCCAGTCATGAGCTGCCCTCCAGTCATGAGCTGCCACTCAGTCCGGAGCTGCCATTAGTCCGGAGTTGCCCCTCTGTCCTGAGCTACCCCTCTGTCCTGAGCTATCTCTCTGTCCTGAGCTACCTCTCTGTCCTGAGCTACCTCTCTGTCCTGAGCTACCTCCTAAATCATGTGGGGGCCTTGGGGAGGATTCTTAGGCCAAGGTCGTGGGCGAGGGTCGCCACTCAAAGGACGCTAAGGAGGGGGACAAAGACAGTGGTGGTGTCCTCGTCCTGCGCCGGAGCCGCCACCGCGGACAGATGCCCACCCAGACCCTCCCCTTGAGTTTTAGGGGTGCGCCCGGAGTTCGCACCTTGAGGGGGGGGTTCTGTCACGTTCCTGACCTGTTTTCTGTTGTTTTGTATGTGTTTAGTTTGTCAGGACGTGAGCTGGGTGGGAATTCTATGTTGTGTGTCTAGTTTGTCTGTTTCTATGTCAGCCTAGTGTGGGTTCTCAATCAGAGGCAGATGGTAATCGTTGTCTCTGATTGAGAATCATATATAGGAGGCTTGTTTTGTGTTGGGATTTTGTGGGTGTTTGTTTCCTGTCTCTGTGATTGTCTGCACCAGATAGGTCTGTGTCGGTTTTTGCACATTTGTTATTTTGTATTGTTGTTTGTAGTGTTTCACTTGTTCTTTATTAAACATGTTTAACACTAGCCGCGCTGCACTTTGGTCCTCTCCTTCACCCCTGGAAGAAAACCGTTACACTATATCCACAGTTAAACGAGTCCTATATCGACACAGTCTGAAAGGCTGCTCAGCAAGGAAGAAGAAACTGCTCCAAAACTGCCATAAAAAGCCAGACTACAGTTTGCAACTGCACATAGGGATAAATATTGTTATTTTTGGAGAAATGTCCTCTAGTCTGATGATATCAAAATAGAACTGTTAGGCCATAATGACCATCGTTATGTTTGGAGGAAATAGGGGGAGGCTTGCAAGTCGAAGAACATCATCCCAACTGTGAAGCATGGGGGTGGCAGCATCATGTGGTGGGGGTGCTTTACTGGAGGAGGCACTGGTGCACTTCACAAAATAGATGGCTTCATCAGGAGGGAAAATTATGTGGATATATTGAAGCAACATCTCAAAACATCAGTCAGGAAGTTAAAGCTTGGTCGCAAATGGGTCTTCCAAATGGACAATGACCCTAAGCATACTTCCAAAGTTGTGGCAAAATGGCTTAAGGACAACAAAGTCAAGGTATTGGAGTGGCCATCACAAAGCCCTTACCTCAATCCTATAGAACATTTGTGAGCAGAACTGAAAAAGCGTGTGCAAGCAAGGAGGCCTACAAACCTGACTCAGTTACACTAGCTCTGTCAGGAGGAATGGGCCAAAATTCACACAACGTATTGTGGGAAGCTTGTGGAAGGCTACCTGAAACATTTCACCCAAGTTAAACAATTTAAAGGCAATCCTACCAAATACTAATTGAGTGTATGTAAACTTCTAACCCACTGGGAATGTGATGAATGAAATAAAAGCTGAAATACATTTTTCTCTCTACTATTATTCTGATATTTCACATTCTTAAAATAAAGTGGTGATCCTAACTGACCTAAAACAGGGAATTCTTACATGGATTACATGTCAGGAATTGTGAAAAACTGAGTTTAAATGTATTTGGCTAAGGTGTATGTAAACTTCCGACTTCAACTGTATATATAAATGTTTCTATTCATTGAACGAGTAAACTTTTAGTACGTGTGTGTGTGTGTGTGTTTAGTGCAGTTTAGTGTAGATGTATTGGAGGAGCTGTTTAATCTCACTTAATCCTACAGGGTTCTCTTGTCCTCTGACGACCTCTGCGTAGCTGCGCTGGTCCTGCTGTTGGGCCCTGTGGAGTGGAGGGGGGCCAGGTCTGGGCCGTGGGGCTTCCTCTCTGGTCTGGTAGAGGTGCTGGTCTGGTGCGTGGATAGTAGGCTGGGCCCGGTCCGGTCTGGCTAAGCTGATGGAAGTGGCGATGCTCTGGTGGTGGGGGGGGGGGCTGTGGGGTGCGCTTGGTCTAGTGGGGCGTTGAAGGGGCCTGGGGCTCCTTGGTGGTGCAGTGGTCTGGTAGGGGTCTCTGGGTGGTCCTCTGTCCAGTGCGGCATGGGGTGTTTGCCTACCAAGTGCCACGTCCTTTAGAGATTTGGCAAACATCCCTACTGTCTGCTTCCTAAGGTGGGAGTGGTCGTGCAGATGCTCTGGGGTGATTGTTGGGTTGTGAGCAATGTGCACGTTCGGGAGTAGGCCACACCCTCTGGTGATGTCAGCGTTGACTTTCTGAATGGTACGGGGATGAAAGTCTTTGCGGGGCAGCAGAGTGGAGATGGTGATGTGGGAGTTGGGGAACCGTTCAGAGGCCCTCTCTGCTACTCTGTTGACCAGGCTGCCTACTCTCTCCTGCTCCTCTCTCTGCTACTCTGTTGACCAGGCTGCCTACTCTGTCCTGCTCCTCTCGCAGGTTGTTGGTGCCGGTGTGAATAATAATGTGGCCTGGTGTGCCAAAGTCAGGCTGGGACAGGATGTGGAGTGCATCCTGTGTTTTTGGGCACCATATTTTGGACACCTTGTGTTGGGGGAAGAGTTTATCCTCTTGGATGAATTTCCCATTGGAGTCAATGAGGATGGCCACCTCAGTGGGTTTTACCGGATTAGTGCATTTACGGTCTGGGGCTGGGGTACACAGGGCCTGTGTACATGGAGGGGTGTGTGGGGGTGTGTCAGGGGGGGCCAGAGAGCTTATCTCTGTAGTAGGTGTCCCATTGTGTGCCTCCTTGTTGACTGGGGGTGTGGGTAAAGGTTTGTCGGTATGTGTGTGTGTGTGTGTGTGTGTGGGGGGGGGGGGTCTGTGGGGTTGTTAGGGGTGGTGAGGGGCTGCTGCTTCTCTCAAAGAGTCTCTACCTTCTGCTCTCTGTGCTGCAGCACCCTCTTGATGACAGACAACTCCTTTGCCATCTCCTCCTTTACCTGCAACAGCTCTCTCGTCATGGTGGCCTTTACCTCCTCCAGCGCTGTGGTAAGACTCTCTCCTCATGGTGGCCTTTACCTCCTCCAGCGCTGTGGTAAGACTCTCTCCTCATGGTGGCCTTTACCTCCTCAAGAGCTGTGGTAAGACTCTCTCCTCATGGTGGCCTTTACCTCCTCCAGCGCTGTGGTAAGGCTCTCACCTCATGGTACCTTTACCTCCTCCAGCGCTGTGGTAAGGCTCTCACCTCATGGTACCTTTACCTCCTCCAGAGCTGTGGTAAGGCTCTCTCCTCATGGTGTCCTTTACCTCCTCAAGAGCTGTGGTAAGACTCTCTCCTCATGGTGACCTTTACCTCCTCAAGAGCTGTGGTAAGGCTCTCTCCTCATGGTGCCCTTTACCTCCTCAAGAGCTGTGGTAAGACTCTCTCCTCATGGTGGCCTTTACCTCCTCAAGAGCTGTGGTAAGGCTCTCTCCTCATGGTACCTTTACCTCCTCAAGAGCTGTGGTAAGACTCTCTCTCTCCTCATGGTGGCCTTTACCTCCTCCAGCGCTGTGGTAAGACTCTCTCCTCATGGTGATCTTTACCTTCTCAAGAGCTGTGGTAAGACTCTCTCCTCATGGTGACCTTTACCTTCTCAAGAGCTGTGGTAAGACTCTCTCCTCATGGTGACCTTTACCTTCTCAAGAGCTGTGGTAAGGCTCTCTCCTCATGGTGTCCTTTACCTCCTCCAGCGCTGTGGTAAGACTCTCTCCTCATGGTGGCCTTTACCTCCTCCAGCGCTGTGGTAAGACTCTCTCCTCATGGTGGCCTTTACCTCCTCCAGCGCTGTGGTAAGACTCTCTCCTCATGGTGGCCTTTACCTCCTCCAGCGCTGTGGTAAGGCTCTCTCCTCATGGTGGCCTTTACCTCCTCCAGCGCTGTGGTAAGGCTCTCTCCTCATGGTGCCCTTTACCTCCTCCAGCGCTGTGGTAAGGCTCTCTCCTCATGGTGGCCTTTACCTCCTCCAGCGCTGTGGTAAGACTCTCTCCTCATGGTGGCCTTTACCTCCTCCAGCGCTGTGGTAAGACTCTCTCCTCATAGTGCCCTTTACCTCCTCCAGCGCTGTGGTAAGACTCTCTCACAGCTCCTGGACAGAGTTCTTCAGCTGGGCTCGTGCACTTGTCGTGCACTGCACTGCTCCTTCAGCTCAGTAACCCATACCTCTAACAGAGCCAGCCTGTCTCTCAACAGGCTGATGGTAGTGTGGTCTTGGCTCTGGTGGTTGTAGGCAGGCAGGGGGGAGGATAGCCCTGCTGTTGGGGTGCCTGGGGTGAGGGGATAGGTCGGGGTGCTGTCCTTGTCTTTTTTTGTTTCCGCTATCTTCCTTAGGGTGGGGAAGTCCTGCACAACAGAGCTGAGTGCAGCCTCACTGCCCTGGACCATGACAGTACCGTTCTGATACATGTTTACCGTCAGAAACCTGTTTTCCTGGTCCTTCTCGCTGTCCTCAAAAATGTGGATTTGCCTCCCCTTGCAGATAACTTTCTTTGTGGTATAGCTGGAATGCCTGGTTACAGCTGTATGCCAGGCAGTAGTGTAGTATGTGTAAAATAACAGTTTTGTAACAGTCCTGTTTTGTGAGAAGTCGGCAAATAAAGTTTCTGGGTGGCCTGCTGCTGGTGCAGCTAGCGCTGCCTCAGGGACCATGTTGCTATAGCTACCAGCAGTAAACAGTTGGAGCTAGACGGAAAGCTAGCTGACATAGTTGAATTTGGCTAGCTAGCACGATTAAGATTGGTCTTTTAACACACTCTCTGTCAATCTTTTCCTCCTATGTTGATCTTCAGTTGTACAATTTGATTACCTATACATTTTTTGATAATTTAATCATGTCAATCTCACTCTTAACAACCAGAAAGTTATAACAAGTCAGGAGCTGTTTTTCTGCATGACTTGTCTGTCTGTCTGTCTGTCTGTCTCTCTCTCTCTCTCTGCCTCTCTCTACGCCTCTCTCTACCTCTCTCTACCTCTCTCTACCTCTCTCTACCTCTCTCTGTGTCTCTCTCTACCTCTCAATTCAATTCAATTCAATTCAATTCAATTCAAGGGGCTTTATTGGCATGGGAAACATGTGTTAACATTGCCAAAGCAAATGAGGTAGACAATACACAAAAGTGAAACAAACAAAACGAATTAACAGTAAACATTACACATACAGAAGTTTCAGAACAATAAAGACATTACGAGTGTCATATTAAATATATACAGTGTTGTAACAATGTACAAATGGTTAAAGCACACAAGTTAAAATAAGTAAGCATAAATATGGGTTGTATTTACAATGGTGTTTGTTTTTCACTGGTTGCCCTTTTCTTGTGGCAACAGGTCACAAATCTTGCTGCTGTGATGGCACACTGTGGAATTTCACCCAGTAGATATGGGAGTTTATCAAAATTGGATTTGTTTTCGAATTCTTTGTGGATCTGTGTGATCTGAGGGAAATATGTGTCTCTAATATGGTCATACATTGGGCAGGAGGTTAGGAAGTGCAGCTCGGTTTCCACCTCATTGTGTGGGCAATGTGCACATAGCCTGTCTTCTCTTGAGAGCCATGTCTGCCTACGGCGGCCTTTCTCAATAGCAAGGCTATGCTCACTGAGTCTGTACATAGTCAAAGCTTTCCTTAAGTTTGGGTCAATCACAGTGGTCAGGTATTCTGCCACTGTGTACTCTCTGTTTAGGGCCAAATAGCATTCTAGTTTGCTCTGTTTTTTTGTTAATTCTTTCCAATGTGTCAAGTAATTATCTTTTTGTTTTCTCATGATTTGGTTGGGTCTAATTGTGCTGTTGTCCTGGGGCTTTGTGGGGTGTGTTTGTGTTTGTGAACAGAGCCCTAGGACCAGTTTGCTTAGGGGACTCTTCTCCAGGTTCATCTCTCTGTAGGTGATGGCTTTGTTATGGAAGGTTTGGGAATCGCTTCCTTTTAGGTGGTTGTAGAATTTAACGGCTCTTTTCTGGATTTTGATAATTAGTGGGTATCGGCCTAATTCTGCTCTGCATGCATTATTTGGTGTTCTGCGTTGTACACGGAGGATATTTTTGCAGAATTCTGCATGCAGAGTCTCAATTTGGTGTTTGCCCCATTTTGTGAAATCTTGGTTGGTGAGCGGACCCCAGACCTCACAACCATAAAGGGCAATGGGCTCTATGACTGATTCAAGTATTTTTAGCCAGATCCTAATTGTTATGTTGAAATTTATGTTCCTTTTGATGGCATAGAATGCTCTACCTCTCTCTACCTCTCTCTCTCTGTGTCTCTCACTCTCTGTGTCATCCTCCCCCCCCCCCCCCTGACTGCGACGATGCGCTATTCTTCTCTGCAGCTGTATTTCTCTTTATTTTCATCCCTCATTCCCACTGCCCTTTCATCCCTCATTCCACTGCCCTTTCATCCCTTATTCCCACTGCCCTTTCATCCCTCATTCCCACTGCCCTTTCATCCCCTATTCCCACTGCCCTTTCATCTCTTCTCCTTTGTTCTCATATGTGTATCTTATTTTATTTTCGAAAGGGAAAATAGGAACAATTTCTGCTCGAGGAGAATTGACAGAGGTGTCACAACAGTTATGATTTTTTTTTAGATAATATCTAGTTAAACTACAATGTTCTTTCTTTACTGGGATTATGTTCCATTGGAAAAATCTGTTGAGCTTCAGCACTCCCATCTGCGCTCACACATTCTCTCTGCACTCATGTGCCTTTAACCACTCACTGTTAGCCAAATTCCAATGCAGCAGATGATGTTTTGAATGTAATAATTACTTAGCAGGTAGGCCTGTAAATAGGCAGGTTGGCGTTTTCATCATTCATATTTTCTGCACGGTGGTCACTAGCTGGCAAAGCCACTAAATCATCAAATTGGACTTTAAACCTAGGCCTAACCGGGATACATCAGGATTTTGGCAAATAAAGCCCTTTATTTTTTATTTTTAAAAATGCAAAAAATGCACCTTTATTTAACCAGGTAGACCAGTTGAGAACAAGTTCTCATTTACAACTGCAACCTGGCCAAGATAAAGCAAAGCAGTGTGACAAAAACAACAACACAGAGTGTTGTACAGTGTACAGTGTCTGCAAGTGTCTATGTACAGTGTCTGCAAATGTAGAAGAGCAGGGAGGTAAGGCAATAAATAGGCCTTAGAGGTGAAATAATTACAATTTAGCATTAACACTGGAGTGATAGATGTGCAGATGAAGATGCACATGTAGAAATACTGGGGTGCAAAAGAGCAAAAAGATAAATAACAATATGAGGACGGGGTAGTTGGGTGTGCTATTTACAGATGGGCTGTGTACAGGTACAATGATCGGTAAGCTGCTCTGACAGCGGATGCTTAAAGTTAAAGAGGGAAATGTAAGTTTCCAGCTTCAGTGATTTTTGCAATTCGTTCCAGTCATTGGCAGCAGAGAACTGGAAGGAAAGGCGGCCAAAGTAAGTGTTGGCTTTGGGGAGGACCAGAGAAATATACCTGCTGAAGCGTGTCCTATGGGTGAGTGTTGGTATGGTGACCAGTGAGCTGAGATAAGGCGGGGCTTTACCTAGCAAAGATTTATAGATGACCTGGAGCCAGTGGGTTTTGCGACGAATATGTAGCGAGGGCCAGCCAACAAGAGAATACAGGTCGCAGTGGTGGGTAGTATATGGGGCTTTGGTGACAAAACGGATGGCACTGTGATAGACTGCATCCAGTTTGCTGAGTAGAGTATTGGAGGCTATTTTGTAAATGACATCGCCGAAGTCAAGGATCGGTAGGATAGTCAGTTTTACGAGGGTATGTTTGGCAACATGAGTGAAGGATGCTTTGTTGCGAAATAGGAAGCCGATTCTAGATTTACTTTTGGATTGGAGATTTTTAATGTGAGTCTGGAAGGAGAGTTTACAGTCTAACCAGACACCTAGGTATTTGTAGTTGTCCACATATTCTAAGTCAGAATGTTCAGAGTAGTGATGCTAGTCGGGCGGGAGGGTGCGGGCAGCAATTGGTTGAAGAGCATGCATTTAGTTTTCTAACATTTAAAACCAGTTGGAGGCCACGGAAGGAGTGTTGTACGGCATTGAAGCTTGTTTGGAGGTTTGTTAACACAGTGTTCAAAGAAGGGCCAGATGTATACAGAATGGTGTCGTCTGCGTAGAAGTGGATCAGAGAATCACCAGCAGCAAGAGCGACATCATTGATATATACAGAGAAAAGAGTCGGCCCGAGAATTGAACCCTGTGGCACCCCCATAGAGACTGCAAGAGGTCCGGACAACAGGCCCTCCAATTTGACACCCTGAACTCTTTCTGAGAAGTAGTTGGTGAACCAGGCGAGGCAGTCATTTGAGAAACCAAGGCTATTTAGTCTGTCGATAAGAGTGCGGTGATTGACAGAGTCGAAAGCCTTGACCAGGTCGATGAAGACGGCTGCACCTGGCTACACCTACCCCTACAGCTCTGCACCCCCTGCAGCAACTTTCCCAAGCCCCCCCCCCCCCACCACCCCCCTCTTCAGTTGATGTTCTGAAAGAGCTGCTTATTTAAGATGGTGAGGAAAGCACTTTTAAAGAGCAACCAGGCATCCTCTAACTACTAGCATGCTAGTAGATACCATATACTTCCAGTCATTGTGCTAATGCTAGTTAGCATTGGCTCACAAAACTACCTCTAACTTCTTTCATACTGGATGCAGAGACATACAAATAGTAGTTCATCTGGGGAAGTAGATAAAGGGCTTTATTGCCAAAATACCGAAGTATCCCTTTAATCCTAACCTTAACCACACTGCCCATTTTACGGAAATCGCTCAGTTCTGCCTCCAGGACAAGATTCATGACAATAAACGTTAACCTGATATAATTGGGGGCCGGTGTACTTACAGAGTGGAAAATATTACAGTGACAGTAGGCATCTGACTAATCAGACAGGAGTAGAGAGAAAATTGGAGAGAAAGCAAGAAGGACAGCAGGGAAGAATGAAAAAGAGAGGAGAGAGGAGATGGAGAGGCAATAGAGAGATGGGGGGCAAGAGAAAGAGGGGGAGGGAGATGGAGAAGCAAGAGAGAGATGAAGGCCAAGAGAGAGACGGAGAGGCAAGAGAGAGAGGGAGATGGAGATGGAGAGGCAAGAGAGAGAGGGAGATGGAGATGGAGAGGCAAGAGAGAGAGGGAGATGGAAATGGAGAGGCAAGAGAGAGAGGGAGATGGAGATGGAGAGGCAAGAGAGAGAGGGGGTCAAGAGAGAGTGGGGGAGGGAGATGGAGATGGAGAGGCAAGAGAGAGATGGGGGGCAAGAGAGAGAGGGAGATGGAGAGGAAAGAGAGAGATGGGGCGAGAGAGAGAGGGCAAGAGAGAGAGGGCGATGGAGATGGAGAGGCAAGAAGGAGATGGGGGCGAGAGAGAGAGGGAGATGGAGAGGCAAGAGAGAGATGGGGGGCGAGAGAGAGACGGAGAGGCAAGAGAGAGATGTGAGTGAGATGTTACAGTCAAGGATATTTGCATGTCTTTGATGACAGATCTCAACACCAGCAGAAAAATTCAGAGATTTCTACTCAACACACATATACATATGCAGTTGAAGTTGGAAGTTTACATACACTTAGGTTGGAGTCATTAATACTCGTTTTTCAACCACTCCACAAATTTCTTGTTAACAAACTGTAGTTTTGGCAAGTCGGTTAGGACATCTACTTTGTGCATGACAAGTCATTTATCCAACAATTGTTTACAGACAGATTATTTCAGTCATAATTCACTGTATCACAATTCCAGTGGGTAAGAAGTTTACATACACTAAGTTGACTGTGCCTTTAAACAGCTTGGAAAATTCCAGAAAATTTAGCTTTAGAAGCTTCTGGCTAATTTACATAATTTGAGTCAATTGGAGGTGTACCTGTGGATGTATTTCAAGGTCTACCTTCAAACTCAGTGCCTCTTTGCTTGACATCATGGGAAAATAAAAAGAAATTAGCCAAAAAATAGTAGACCTCCACAAGTCTGGTTCATCCTTGGGAGCAATTTCCAAACGCCTGAAGGTACCACTTTCATCTGTACAAACAATAGTATGCAAGTATAACCACCATGGCCGTCATACCACTCAGGAAGGAGACATGTTCTGTCTCCTAGAGTTTGAGCATCTCATTTAGGATGCCATCAAGTCCGCATGCTTTTTTAAATTTGAGGGCCTGAAGTTTCTTATAGAGCTCCAGGTCAGTAATTGGGGAGTCTAATGGATTTTGATTGTTCTTTATAGCGTTTTCTAATCCATTCAACTTCTCATGAATTTGGCATTGCTCTGCGTTTGTGTCAATTTGAACGGTGAAGTAGAGTTTTTTGAAATGGGTTGTCCATATGTCACCATTTTGTATCGCTAAATCCTCTTGTTTCGATTTTTTCAGTTTTTTCCAATTTTGCCAGAAGTTGTTTGTGTTTATGGACTCCTCAATTAGTGTCAGCTGCTTGCTGTTGTACTGTGCTTTTTTGGTTCTGAGTGTATGTTTATAGAGTTTTAAAGTCTCACAGTAATGAAGGAGTAATTCAACATTATTTGGGACTCTGTGCTTTTGGTTGGATAGTGTTCTAAGTTTTGACTTTATAATTTTACAATCTGCATCAAACCAGTTGTCATCTGAGGTCATTGTGCTTCTTTTGCCGTTTGCCTGAATATTTAGTTGATGTTTTTTACTGCTAGATTGATGCCTTCTTTACTGTGAGTGAATGTGGTATCCAGAAAGTTATCTAAGGGTGTTTGGATATTTTGGGTAAAGGTTGCCTTTTGGTATTCTTCTGTGTTGTTTTGGGCCCATCTGTATGAATTTCTGATGTTGTACAGCTTACTGGGCTGTGAATGTGTGGTTGTTTCCATGTCTGTTCTTTTGAGGAACAACGTAACTTGGCTGTGATCAGACAGAAGTGTTATGGCTTGACAGTGAATGAGCTGAGAGAGAAAGGGGCAATGTCTGTGATCATATAGTCTACTGTGCTGTGGCCAAGAGGTGAGCAATAGGTGAATCTCCCCAAAGAGTCCCCCCGTAACCTACCATTGACAAAGTACAGACCCAGACTTCTACAGAGCTGCAACAGATCCCTTCTGTTTTTGTTGATGGTGCTGTCACTGTTGTTTCTATGGGGAGATTAAGGCAGTTAGAAAAAGTAAGGCCTGTAATAAAGCTGTCCCCTTGTGTGGTCGTTAGATCAAGTAGTGTTCCTGTGCGCACATTTGTGTCCCCACAGATGAGCACATTTCCCTGGGCTCTCTTCCTCAAGTGTGTGGAAGATCTCCTCTGAGTAATATGGGGATTCTGATTCTGATTCTGATTCTATATATATCGCAAAGGAACACATCTTTTTCTGTCAGTACAAGTTATTTTTCAGTTTTAACCAAATGTGATATTTGTCTATTTTGAGGGGATCAATTAGATTTTATAGTTCGGATTTGTACCAAATGATCAGTCCTACAGAGCCTCGATTGACAGAGATGTGTTTCTGTGATGGCACAATTACCTTTCTGTAGCCTGTGGGACAGTGAGTGACAACGCCAGCCGGCGTTCAGCAAGGAACGGCCGCTCAGCAAGGAAGAAGCCACTGCTCCAAAACCACTTTAATAAAGCCAGACTACGGTTTGTTACTACACATAGGGACAAAGATCGTACTATTTGGAGAAATGTCCTCTAGTCTGATGAAACAAAAATAGAACTGTTTGGCCATAATGACCATCGTTATGTTTGAAGGATAAAGGGGATGCTTGCAAGCCGAAGAACACCATCCCAACCGTGAAGCATGGGGGTGGCAGCATCATGTTTTTGGGGTGCTTTGCTGCAGGAGGGACTGGTGCACTTCACAAAATAGATGGCATCATGAGGGAAGAAAGTTATGTGGATATATCTCAAGACATCAGTCAGGAAGTTAAAGCTTGGTCGCAAATGGGTCTTCCAAATTAACAATGACTCCGAGCACACTTCCAAAGTTGTGGCAAAATGTCTTAAGGACAACAAAGTCAAGGTATTGGACATCACAAAGCCCTGACCTCAATCCCATAGAAAAGTGTGCAGATCTGAAAAAACGTGCAGATCTCAAAAAGCGTGTGCGAGCAAGGAAGCCGACAAACCTGACTCAGTTACACCAGCTCTGTCAGGAAGAATGGGCCAAAAATCATCCAACCTATTGTGAGAAACTCTTGGAACGCTACCCGAAACGGTTGACCCAAGTTAAATAAGGCAATGCTACCAAATACTAATTGAGTGTATGTAAACTTCTGACCCACTAGGAATGTAATGAAAGAAATAAAAGCTGAAATACATCATTCTCTCTACTATTATTCTGATATTTCACATTCTTAAAATAAAATGGTGAGCCTAACTGACCTAAGACAGGGAATTTTTACTAGGATTAAATGTCAGGAATTGTGAAAAACTGAGTTTAAATGTATTTGGCTAAGGTATATGTAAACTTCCGACTTCAACTGTATGTGCATTATATTTGCAAATTATAAATATCTCTTTTTGATCTGTGATACTCTATGTATAAAATATTATCTGAAGTATCATATGGGGCCCCAGGTGGCCTAGTGGTTAGAGCGTTGGGCCAGTAACCGAAAGGTTGCTGGATTGAGTCCCCGAGCTGAAACTCTGTTGTTCTGCCCCTGAACAAGGAAGGTGTAACGGCGGTCCTCCTCCTCTTCAACCGAAAAGAAGGAGTAGTGAGGGAACCAAAATGCAGCGGAGTTTGAAGACATAATTTATTAAAGAATAACACGAAAACACGAACTTGACTAATAAACTAACAAAACAACAAACGGTGTAGACAGACCTGGACGACGGACTCACATAACACGAATAACGCACGAACAGGGAAAATAGCCTACACATAAATTAACGATGAACAAACAAACCGAAACAGTCCCGTATGGTGCGACAAACACTGACACAGGAGACAACCACCCACAACGAACACTGTGAAACAACCTACCTAAATATGACTCTTGATTAGAGGAACGCCAAACACTTGCCTCTAATTAAGAGCCATACCAGGCAACCCATAAACCAACATAGAAACAGAAAACATAGAATGCCCACCCAAACTCACGTCCTGACCAACTAACACATACAACAAACTAACAGAAATAGGTCAGGAACGTGACATAACCCCCCCATAAGGTGCGAACTCCGGGCGCACCAGCACAAAGTCTAGGGGAGGGTCTGGGTGGGCATCTGACCACGGTGGTGGCTCAGGCTCCGGGCGAGGTCCCCACCCCACCATAGTCAATCCCAGCTTCCATTTCCCCCTATGAATGACCACCCTCATCTTACCCCCACTAAATCCTTTTGGTAACATCGACACCAGGGGCAGCACCGGGACAGAGGGATAGCTCAGGACAGAGGGATAGCTCAGGACAGAGGGATAGATCAGGATAGTAAGGTAACTCAGGATAGAGAGGTAGCTCAGGATAGAGGGGCAACTCCGGACTGAAAGGCAGCTCCGGACAGAGAGACAGCTCTGGAATGAGGGGCAGTTCTGAATAAATAGCCGCTCTGGGCTAAGGGACAGCTCATGGCTGGCTGACGGCTCTGGACGCTCATGGCTGGCTGACGGCTCTGGACGCTCATGGCTGGCTGACGGCTCTGGACGCTCATGGCTGGCTGACGGCTCTGGACGCTCATGGCTGGCTGACGGCTCTGGACGCTCATGGCTGGCTGAAGGCTCTGGACGCTCATGGCTCACTGACGGCTCTGGACGCTCATGGCTCACTGACGGCTCTGGACGCTCATGGCTCACTGACGGCTCTGGCAGATCCTGTCTGGTTGGCGGTTCTGGCAGATCCTGTCTGGTTGGCGGCTCTGGCAGATCCTGTCTGGTTGGCGGCTCTGGCAGATCCTGTCTGGTTGGCGGCTCTGGCAGATCCTGTCTGGTTGGCGGCTCTGGCAGATCCTGACTGACGACTGGCTCTAGCGGCTCCTGACTGACTATCGGCTCTGACGGCTCGGGACAGACGGGCGGCTCTAATGGCTCGGGACAGACGGATGGCTCAGACGGCGCTGGGGAGACGGATGGCTCAGACGGCGCTGGGGAGACGGATGGCTCAGATGGCGCTGCGGAGACGGATGGCTCAGACTGCTCCTGTCTGGCGGAAGGCTCTGGCTGCTCCTGTCTGGCGGAAGGCTCTGTAGGCTCATGGCAGACGGGCAGCTTTGCAGGCTCATAGCAGACAGGCAGTTCATGCGCCGTTGGGCAGACGGCAGACTCTGGCCGGCTGAGACGCACTGTAGGCATGGTGCGTGGTGCCGGAACTGGAGGCACCTGACTGGGGACACGCACTTCAAGCCTAGTGCGGGGAGCAGGGACAGGGCACACTGACCTCTCGAAGCGCACTATAGGCCTGGTGCGTGGTACCGGACTGAGGGCACGCACCTCAGGACGAGTGCGGGGAGATACAACAGTGTGCACAGGACTTAGGAGACGCACATGTGGCTTAGTGCGCGGTGCCGGAACTGGAGGCACTAGGCTGGAGACACGCACCATAGGGAGAGTGCGTGGAGGAGGCACAGGGCTCTGAAAACGCACTGGAAGCCTGGTGCGTAGTGTAGGCACTGGTGGTACTGGGCTGGGGCGGGGAGGTAGTGCCGGAAATACCGGACCGTGAAGGCGTACTGGCTCCCTTGAGCACCGAGCCTGCCCAACCTTACCTGGTTGAATGCTCCCCGTCGCCCGACCAGTGCGGGGAGGTGGAATAACCCGCACCGGGCTATGTAGGCAAACCGGGGACACCATGCGTAAGGCTGGTGCCATGTAAGCCGGCCCGAGGAGACGCACTGGAGACCAGACACGTTGAGCGGCCTCATGACACCTGGCTCAATGCCCAATCTAGCCATACCAGTGCGGGGAGGTGGAATAACCCACACTGGGCTATGCACTCGTACAGGAGACACCGTGCGCTCTACTGCGTAACACAGCGCCTGCCCGTACTCCCGCTCTCCACGGTAAGCCTGGGAAGTGGGCGCAGGTCTCCTACCTGCCCTCGGCCCACTACCTCTTAGCCACCCCCCCCAATAAATTTTTGGGGTCTCCTCTCGGACTTCCAGCCACGTCTCCTTGCTGCCTCCTCATACCACCGCTCTTGGGCTCTCGCTGCCTCCATCTCCTCACGAGCGCGGCGATATTCCCCAATGTGAGCCCAGTGTCCTTTACCCTCCAATACTTCCTCCCAAGTCCATGATTCCTGTGTAGCAGGCCACTGCTCGACTTCACGCCGCTTGGTTCTGGATCGGTGGGTGGTTCTGTAACGGCGGTCCTCCTCCTCTTCAACCGAAAAGAAGGAGTAGTGAGGGAACCAAAATGCAGCGGAGTTTGAAGACATAATTTATTAAAGAATAACACGAAAACACGAACTTGACTAATAAACTAACAAAACAACAAACGGTGTAGACAGACCTGGACGACGGACTCACATAACACGAATAACGCACGAACAGGGAAAATAGCCTACACATAAATTAACGATGAACAAACAAACCGAAACAGTCCCGTATGGTGCGACAAACACTGACACAGGAGACAACCACCCACAACGAACACTGTGAAACAACCTACCTAAATATGACTCTTAATTAGAGGAACGCCAAACACTTGCCTCTAATTAAGAGCCATACCAGGCAACTCATAAACCAACATAGAAACAGAAAACATAGAATGCCCACCCAAACTCACGTCCTGACCAACTAACACATACAACAAACTAACAGAAATAGGTCAGGAACGTGACAGAAGGTAAGCCACTGTTCCCTGGTAGTCTGTTGTTGTAAATAGGAATTTGTTCTTAACTAACTTGCCCAGTTAAATCTATTTTTTTTTTAAATATATCTGCAGTATGCTAACTGTACTTCTTCGGGAAGGTGACCTACATAAAGGCAATGTGTGGTCTAAAGTGTGACTTCATCCATCCTTTTGGATTCTCTCCAGAGAGGGGACTGTGTTGACCCAAATGTTACGTCACCATCGTTGACTGACTGTTCAGTCCGCCTCGAGCAAAACTAATGCCCAGAAAAAAAGGGAAAACAACGACAATTGAAATGCCAAAGAATTCTGCAGAGCCTTCAAAACATGAAGCAAACGAATGATCTGACCCATGCATGCCATGAATTCTAAGAATGATATGCAAAAATAAGTCATCACAACAAAGGATACATAATGGGCATTGCTTTGCTATTAGACAATTATAATGGTATGTTTCCAAAGCTGTTTTATTAATTCTGCTAGAAAATGCACAGCATTTCTCCATAGGAATCGCTGCTCCTTCAAACCGTCCAACAGTAGATTTTGCCTCAGGGTGTGTAGGACTGAGAAATTAGATGAGTCCAATTAAAATTATACAATCCTGTTGTGATGTTACACAACCCATTGAAAACATAAAACAATTAAGACTTACTTGAAGGTTATATACACTGAACCAAAATATAAAGGCAACATGTAAAGTGTTGGTCCTACGTTTCATGAGCTGAAATAAAAGATCCCAGGAATGTTCCATATGCACAAAAAGCTTATTTCTCTCAAATGTTGTGCACAATTTATGAGGATTTCTGTCTGTATTAAAGTCCTTTTGTGGGGAAAAGTCCATTCCTGTTGGCTGGGTCTGGCTCCCCAATGTGTAGGCCTGGCTCCCAAGTGGGTGGGCATATGCCCTCCCAGGCTACAATATAGCTGAACCTCTGCCCAGTCATGTAAAATCCATAGATTAGGACCAAATTTATTTAGTTCAATTGACAGATTTCCTCATATGAACTGTAACTCAGTAAACATTTGAAATTGTTGCGTGTTGCGTTTATATTTCTGTCATTGGCGACCCCTCCCACCCTCTACAGTCCCCCACATCCAACCAGAACCCGAACAAAGTGCAGGCCAAACTATCCCTCTCAGCACTGCCTGGACTGCGCCAAAATGCAAACTCCTTCCGTTTGAGTAATGTTATAATATTTTTTTTATTTAATCAGTTCGAGAGGCTTCCCTCTGGCTGGTGCTTCAGAATACCCATGGCCGAGAAGAATGTGTTCAAACATGAATTTGTTCCTTGCACTGTTGGACTACTAATACAAAGTAAATTGTATTGGTACAGTGGTCGGTTGTGAGTGAATGTATTCATGTCCTCTATGTTGTTAGTGGATGTAACATGATGGACTGACTGGTTTAAATGTGATGATGTATCAATGTCCTCTATCTTGTTAGTGTATGTAACATGATGGACTGACTGGTTTAATTGTAATGATGTATCAATGTCCTCTATCTTGTTAGTGGATGTAACATGATGGACTGACTGGTTTAAATGTGATGATGTGAAAATGTACAGTATGTGTATGTGATCCTTTTAATGGAAGGTGATGCCAAACAAAAATGTCCATCCTGGATGGACAATAAAGTTTTATTCTATTCTATTCAGTATATAATATATATAATAGATTTTCCCAAAGGACACACACATGTGCATTGGTGAATGTATTACGGAGCAGGACTGTAAATGTTGTGGTCAACGGAGCCTGACACAGTTACACTTCAACTGTGTATAAACCATAAGGCATCCTCAGAGGCTGTGAAAATGGTGCCCAATAACAGTTACAGGGTCAAAGAAGACATCCAACCAAGCACATACTGTAACGAAGAGAAGCTGTTTTGATCATTGTCAAATAAATGCACTGGTCAAAAGGAGGCATGGAATTCCTGACCGTTTCTATCTTATCGCCAGATGGATTTCAGAGGCTAACAGGAAAAGTGAGGGCAGCATAAGGCTTATCTGGTCTGGTCCTTAGGAGCTTGTAAAATAGCGCTGGAACAAGTGCAATCTCTGCAGTGATAGATTATAGTCCTACCTGTCTGTGGTGCTAGCTCAGGATTCACGCTAGCCAAGCAAGACAATGAGAACGTTCTCAAGCATGACATAGACACCTCACGTTACAAAAGACTCACCTTTTAAATTCGCCTCACAACAACAACCACAGGGAAGATATTTTATCATGATGAATGAGTGGAGAAGCCCAGTACCACATAATGCGTCACTCTGGCTTCTCAGCTGTTTTCTACATCAGCTCATACAATACTGTACCTCTTTGACAAAACCAACCCACAATCTCCGGTTGGAATTTTTTTTGAAAGAATTAAAAGTGAACGGTTCAGTTAGATTGTTATATTTAATTTTAGATTGTGAGACAATACTTAGCATCTAAGAATAACCAGCCTGATGGAGGTGTTGTTTCAGCTAGTGTAATGTCTAAGTATTGCCTGGTAACATTAAACTTGTTTTTTCGTAGCTTGAACCATGAGCCCAGGTCCTTGGAAGGTGTTCTGTAAACCTTTCAGACATTTGGCAAATACAGCTTCTCTGTCATAGTTTATTATATAAAACTTAACATCCTAACATAAAACCACAAACAGCTTTAAAACCAATGAAGGAAAAGCTGGTAATGATTTACATAACCAACACAGCACTGGATAAACATGATGTAATAGCTACATATCCTATTGTGTCATATCGTGTCAGATGTTTCTTGGGTAAGCAGCCGCCCAATAGAGATCATGTTTTTTGCCAAAACTATATTTTCCCCTTTTTGTCTGAAGCTATACCCACCCACACACAGTCTCACAGAATCATGATAAATCTTTGGCCTTTTTCATTTTGTTTGATTGGAGACATGTCAGGATAATCCAGGCATTATATTCCCCGGCAGCACCACCATATTGCTAGGTAACTGTATCACGTACTTATGAAAGTGACATCTGAAAATACACCCGCATCAGTATGCTATTCCCCATTCAGGATTATGTTTTTTGTTCCGTTTCTATTGAGTAGGTTCATAGGCCAGCTCCACATGCATTCAGGTCGAGTGTTGTGTTCAATTGGCTGAAATAATGCTGCTTGCCCCCTAAAAAATACATCAATATAAAAGGAAAGAAAAGAGGGAGATCTAACTAGCACATTCATTAAACCTGGAAGAGACAGCTTATGCTTTCTTTCTAGTCCTATTCCTTTCTTCAAAGGCAGCCGTCCGCTTGGCCCTTTCAGGGGCTGGGGGATAAGAACAATAGGAAGTGCTACAAAGCAGATTAATGAGGAGAGAGCTGTTTGAAAGACCATTAGAAAGTATATCTTATTAAAAGCCCCGCCACTGTGTGTCTGTCTCCTAACAGAGCAAAGCACTTGGGCTTTTCAACAGGCCCTATTGTCATCACCATCAGCAACCTGAGACTCGATGGAGATAATGGGGGGAACTGTGAGTTGGGCTGTTTTGGTGATAATTGAGGATAATTCGCGCAAACATGGTCTGAATGAGATGTTATGATGTCCTGGAACCGAAGAAAGGAAAAGGAAAAGAACCTTGCTGATGGAAGTCTGCTGTCACAGAGTGTTACGTAAGCCATTGTAACTATGCCAACACCCGTCTGCCCTCCAAAATGAATCAAAGCAAAACCCTGGATCTAATATCAGACGAGGTCTTTCAAAGCACAAATATTATCTTTACAGATCATCTTCGATTGATTTCTTGTCTGTTTTCCAATATCATGTTTGTCCCCATCTCTTCCTCCCATTTCCTTCTCAGTATTAGAAAAATAGGACACGATATGATTCATAAAAAAAAAATTTTCACGATATGATTCATCTCTCAAACCCCCCCCCCTCCTCCTCCATTCACCTGAGTTGATTCTCTGCCCTGTCTCATCACAGGAAGTCATTTGGGGAAAAGCCATGCAGCATTAAACGATCTGAGTTGCCTGAGAGGATCAGATAAATCCCTGTGTTCAATAAACCAAAGCGCCTTTCCTGAACGCAATCATTCTTAACGGGCGTATGAGTGCTAATCCTAATCCCTAATATTTGCTGTGCCCATCCCAGGAACCGTTGCCCGCTGACTGTCCAGCCCAATCTGCTATTAAAATAACATTGTGTAACGTGTGACTTAACACAGTGGCGTCTGTGTTGCCTGCTGCTAACAGCTGCCTCGGATCCACCGAGGTCACCCCATCGCTGGCTCTCGGCCGGCCACCCGAAGACGGCCTGGTGACAGTGTTTGCCAGACAGGCACCCAGCATTCCTGATTCGACCCAGCTAACGAGTAATTACACCATCTGTCAAGTTATCGTCTTGCAATTATGGCTTATGACAGTTTAAGGCATCAGCCACCCAGTCAGGAGATAGAAGACGACTCTCCGTTGTATCATATCATACCCCCTCCCAGATGACTGAATATCAAACACAGGTTATATTTCTCTTCCAATGGATTCTGATTATCTTTATTCAGACATTATAGCCATGTGGATACTGAACAAATTACCTTGTCAGTCATATGACGTGTTCATTTGTTTCTCGCTTTAATCACAGATTCTAAGAACAATCCATTGTCGGCAGAAACTTAAGCCATTAACAAGATAATCATTTTTTATCTAATGATGCCGCTCTGACTGAGTTTCTCATTACCATTACTTCCTGAATAATGAATGCAACAGATGTATCCTTTTTGAAGTCTTCCCTACCCCAGAAAACCCAAACTATACACACAGTGGTATTTATAGGATTATACTAACTATTACCATCATCATCAATGGCATCATAATCAGCATAAATTTCACAATCCGTCACCATATAGGAATAAATGCACAGCTATTTTTACAACAATAATGGCAATAATTATCATCACCATAATCACTACTACAACCATCACCATTATAATCCTTTTAATAGAATGTTCTAATAAGCAGCCCTCCTTCATTAGACAGCAGAGCCCCATGTGAAACCCTGACGAGAGGCAGTGATGCTCCTCTGGGCGACAACATGAGGTTTCTGGAGGAGCGCCTTCTCCAATCCCGACGCAGCACACCACTGCTACGCCAGGACATACTTGGCCCCTGGCATCTCCCAGTCTGGCGAGGGTGAGGGCACTACAGCATAGCAGGACTGATAGAGTCCAGAGAGAGTGTGAGTGTGAGTGTGAGTGTGAGTGTGTGTGTGTGTGTGTGTGTGTGTGTGTGTGTGTGTGTGTGTGTGTGTGTGTGTGTGTGTGTGTGTGTGTGTGTGTGTGTGTGTGTGTGTGTGTGTGTGTGTGTGTGTGTGTGTGTGTGTGTGTGTGTGTGTGTGTGTGTGTGTGTGTGTGTGAGAGAGAGTTCTACAGCATGACGCGTCCCAGATAGAGTCCAGAGCATTTCTACACCGTTACCTGAGACAACTCTGTCAGACAACTCTGTCAGACAACTCTGTCACACAACTCTGCTATGTAATTAAACCATTTCTGTTCATTATTTCTTCGGTGTGACTGGGCCGTGGTTAGTTAAATCCTTAATTTCCCATTTTTCAGTGTTAATTCCCTTTAAACCAGTCAGGCTGGCGCAGTAATGTAAGGAACGTCTTCCAGAGGTTGTGTGTGTGGCCATGTGCAGTGTGCAGCTCCTGGCTTAATTAACTAAAAGGGACTCAAATAAAACCCCGTCTGTCACCTAGGTCATTGTCGCTTTATTGGAGTCCTAGTCAGATTTGATTTATCTTTCTGATCCGACATCACTCAAACTCTAATCCTCACCTCCTCTCTTCCCTCGCTCCCTGCACAGAAAGAGTCAGCCGTGTCCTCAGTCAGTACTGGATGTGAATCCATGTGGTTGGAGGTTATTTATGGGCTATGGTACTCTCTCTCTCTCTCTCTCTCTCTCTCTCTCTCTCTCTCTCTCTCTCTCTCTCTCTCTCTCTCTCTCTCTCTCTCTCTCTCTCTCTCTTAATCATTCTCTTTCTGCATAAGGAAGACATTACTGCATGTCTCTGTCCTGAAATCAGTCCCATGTTGAAATAGGAGAGGGACACTGTTTTCAACTTCTAGTCAGTCAGATCTGAGTTCAGACTATAAATAAAGAAAAAAAGATACTGCTAAATTCCATTACTATGCAATAACAAAGCAATTACTAAATCACAGGCCAAGATGGATGCCTGTTTTTCTTCTCTCACCAACACAAGGATGGAACACAAATGGAGATGAAAACCACATGTCCTCTGGAGTCATCTTTTTCTGTTCTACGTTTCATCTCCAAAAATGTTTACCTATAACTACGTTTTACATTTTTGTCAGTTAGCAGACATTTACAGTAGCAAATAGGATTAAGTGGGCACATCGACAGTAACCTTTTGGTTACTGGCCCAATGCTCTTTATCGCAAGGCTATATGCCGCCCCATCAGCTTTTATAAAGGTCATCAAAATATATATATAACAAAGAAAGAAAATACACGTATACTGTATATACAGTACTAGTCAACAGTTTGGACACACCTGAAATAACACATATGGAATCATGTAGTAACCAAAAAAAGTGTTAAACAAATCTATATATAATTTATATTTTAGATTCTTCAAAGTAGCCACCTTTTGCCTTGGTGACAGCTTTGCACACTCTTGTCATTATCTCAACCAGCTTAACCTGGAATGCTTTTCCAACAGTCTTGAAGAAATTCCCAGATATGCTGAGCACTTGTTGGCTGCTTTTCCTTCACTCTGCAGTCCAATTCACCCAAACCATCTCAATTGGGTTGAGGTCGGGTGATTGTGGAGGCCAGGTCATCTGATGCAGCACTCCATCATTCCCCTTCTTGGTCAAATACCTGTTACACAGACGGGAGGTGTGTTGGGTCATTGTCCTGTTGAAAAACAAATGACAGTCCCCTCTAAGCGCAAACCAGATGGGATGGCGTATCGCTGTGGTAGCCATGCTGGTTAAGTGTGCCTTCAATTCAAAATAAATCACAGAGAGTGTCACCAGCAAAGCACCCCACACCATCACACCTCCTCCTCCATGCTTCACGGCGGGAAACCCCACATGTGGAGATCATTTGTTCACCTACTCTGCGTCTCACAAAGACATGGCGGTTGGAACCAAAAATCTAAAATTTGGACTCATCAGACGAAAGGACAGATTTGTACCGGTCTAATGTCCATTGCTCGGGTTTCTTGGCCCAAGCAAGTCTCTTCTTCTTATTGGTGTCCCTTAGTAGTGGTTTCTTTAAGCAATGTGACCATGAAGGCCTGATTCACACAGTCTCCTCTGAACAGTTGATGTTGAGATGTGTCTGTTACTTGAACTCTGTGAAGCTTTTATTTGGGCTACAATCTGAGGTGCAGTTAACTCTAATGAACGTATCCTCTGCAGCAGAGGTAACTCTGGGTCTTCCTTTCCTGTGGCGGTCCTCATGAGAGACAGTTTCATAATAGCGCTTGATGGTTTTTGCGACTAACTGACCTTCATGTCTTAAAGTAATCATGGACTGTTGATTCTCTTTGCTTATTTGAGCTGTTCTTGCCATAACATGGACTTGATATTTTACCAAATAGGGCTATCTTCTTAATATAACCACAACGCAACACAACTGCATTAAGCAGCAATTCCACAAATTCACTTTTAACAAGGCACACCTATTAATTGAAATGCATACCAGGTGACTACCTCATGAAGCTGATTGAGAGAATGCCAAGAATGTGCAAAGCTGTCACCTAGGCAAGAGTGGCTACTTTAAAGAATCTCAAATATAAAATATATTTTGACATTTTTGGCTACTACATGATTCCATATTTCACAGTTTGATGTCTTCACTATTATTCTACAATGTAGAAAATAGTACAAATAAAGAAAAACCCTTGAATGAGTAGGTGTGTCCAAACTTTTGACTGGTACGGTACTTTTGTATATAACTCTAAAAGATCAGTGGCGCTCATCATTGGACTATCATTTTAAACAAATCCTTGAGTTTCAAAAGCAGTCTTGTTTAGCTGCCCCATAAATCAGCCACAAGGCTCTATTCCAGACGGACCCAGTAACGGGCCTCCTCTCAAATATAAAACTAAGCCTTAGTCGGGCTGTAAGGCCGTACATATTTCATTAAATTTAGATTTATAAAGTTGAAATTGACGTCCCTTTAGGATACTGTGGTTCTTGGAGCGAGCCGGGGGCTGTGTACTGGCCCTGGTCCATCAGCCTGACAGGATGAGACACCTCTGGGGTGGGGGCCGAGCCACCAGCCTCCCCACCCCCTCCTCCTCACAGTCCTCCCTGGGTGAGCAATTAAGTGTGAATACCCGGCTCTGTGTCATTCCTTATGGCTCTAATACCCCATCCCCTTCATTGAGCTTCTGAAGGGGAGCGAGCAGAGGAGAGAGAGAGAGAGAGAGAGAGAGAGAGAGAGAGAGAGAGAGAGAGAGAGAGAGAGAGAGAGAGAGAGAGAGAGAGAGAGAGAGAGAGAGAGAGAGAGAGAGAGAGAGAGAGAGAGAGAGAGAGAGAGAGAGAGAGAGAGAGAGAGAGAGAGAGAGAGAGAGAGAGAGAGAGAGAGAGAGAGAGAGAGAGAGAGAGAGCAGAACAAAACAGAGCAGACCAGAACTGAATAGAACACTCCATTTTAATTAGCGGAACTAGAGACTCCAGATTAAAAGACAAAAGGAAAGAAAATCTCAACTTTCTCAACTGTCATTTAATAATCATCCTTTTTTTCACTTCTTTCCTTCCATTCCTCTCCCCTGTTGATTTGCAATGATGTGGAATTTCGAAATATTACATGAAGGTGACTTAGGTTTTATCAGTGTGGGGAGGTTGACTTTGTGCAGTGGTGATAAGATCAGTCAATGTGCAGGAAGGTTGTTATCTGTTTGTTGAGGGGGATTTCATATTATCTACAGTTGACATACGAACGTATGATACATAGTGGAAAGACTCATAGTTTCACATTAATAATGGAAAGGAGGCGTATCGTGAAAAACTATTAATTTTGCATCCGTGCAGATGTGTTTAATAATCTTCCCTTTTTGTGTTCAATTATATAACCCTCTGTATTAAGACCTCTACTCTGTGTAGAGGTAAATCCGTGAAGATCTCTACTCTGTGTAGAGGTGGATCCGTGAAGACCTCTACTCTGTGTAGAGGTAAATCCGCGAAGACCTCTACTCTGTGTAGAGGTGGATCCGTGAAGAACTCTACTCTGTGTAGAGGTAGATCCGTGAAGACCTCTACTCTGTGTAGAGGTAGATCCGTGAAGACCTCTACTCTGTGTAGAGGTGGATCCGTGAAGACCTCTACTCTGTGTAGAGGTAGATCCGTGAAGACCTCTACTCTGTGTAGAGGTAGATCCGTGACGACATCTACTCTGTGTAGAGGTGGATCCGTGAAGACATCTACTCTGTGTAGAGGTAGATCCGTGAAGACACCTACTCTGTGTAGAGGTGGATCCGTGAAGACCTCTACTCTGTGTAGAGGTGGATCCGTGAAGACATCTACTCTGTGTAGAGGTAGATCCGTGAAGACATCTACTCTGTGTAGAGGTAAATCCGCGAAGACCTCTACTCTGTGTAGAGGTGGATCCGTGAAGACCTCTACACTGCGTAGAGTTGGATCCGTGAAGACACCTACTCTGTGTAGAGGTGGATCCGTGAAGACCTCTACTCTGTGTAGAGGTGGATCCCTGAATACCTCTACTCTGTGTAGAGGTGGATCCGTGAAGACCTCTACTCTGTGTAGAGGTGGATCCGTGAAGACCTCTACTCTGTGTAGAGGTGGATCCGTGAAGACCTCTACACTGTGTAGAGGTAGATCCGTGAAGACCTCTACTCTGTGTAGAGGTGGATCCGTGAAGACCTCTACTCTGTGTAGAGGTGGATCCGTGAAGACCTCTACTCTGTGTAGAGGTGGATCCGTGAAGACCTCTACTCTGTGTAGAGGTGGATCCGTGAAGACCTCTACACTGCGTAGATAGTCAATTTCATTTGTGACATTGAAAACATGCGTTTACATGCAGAACATCATATACAGCAACATTAATCACATCACGGAGCGTTGGGGTTTTCGTTGCCTGGCTTAAGTTCACAAATTCAACTAATCTCCAAGACAGACATGATCCAACCTACACAAAGCTGCTATTTTACACTTTGACACAAATGCTACTCAGAATTCATAGAAAGGAGCTTTTCTCTTATACATCTATGGGTGCTACTGAAGCTGGGATATAAAAGCATTCTGAACTCAATCTGAACTCATTCCAGCAAAAGTGAAAATGACACGCTGAATTTTTGCAGCATCTTCTGTTGTCAGACCCCATGAACGTTTCGATTACAGTGTGTACAAACACTGCGCCGAAAAAGAGCATAAATCGTGATTTTTTTTCCAAGCGCAGACATTTTCCGGATAGAATGGCTGTAAAATGGGCTCTATAAGCATTATTTGCTAGTCAAATGTGACCAAAACCTGAATATATCAGCTGTTGACGTGTATGGAAATGTTAGTCGATTTCTGCCTGTACTTAAGTGCACTCTCGCCTGTTGTGCCTCACAAACAAACCTCAATCTATTTCCAGAGCTCTTTAAAGCAGAGCACTCAATTGACGGGAGAAAAGCTGATTGACTCATCTGAGGCCATGTTAATATTATGTTGTCTCTCTGGACATCTCTCTCTCTCTGTCTCTCTGTCTCTACCTTTCTGTCTCTCTTTCTCTTCATTCAATTTAAATTCAATTTAAGGGCTTTATTGGCATGGGAAACATATGTTTACATTGCCAAAGCAAGTGAAATAAACAATAACATTTTTTACAGTAAACATTACACTTACAAAAGTTCAAAAAAAATAAAGACATTTCATATGTCATATTATGTGCAAATAGTTAAAGCAAAAGTGAAAACAAATAAATATACATAAAAATAGGTTGTATTTACAATGGTGTTAGTTCTTCACGGGTTGCCCTTTTCTTGTGGCATCAGGTCACAAATATTGCTACTGTGATGGCACACTGTGGTATTTCACCCAAAACATATAGGAGTTTATCAAAATTGGGTTTTGTTTTCGAATTCTTTGTGGGTCTGTGTAATCTGAGAGAAATATGTGTCTCTAGTATGGTCATACATTTGACAGGAGGTTAGGAAGTGCAGCTCAGTTTCCACCTCATTGTGTGGGCAGTGAGCACATAGCCTGTCTTCTCTTGAGAGCCAGGTCTGCCTACGACAGCCTTTCTCAATAGCAAGGCATTGCTCACTGAGTCTGTACATAGTCAAAGCTTTCCTTAAGTTTAGGTCAGTCACAGTGGTCAGGTATTCTGCCACTGTGTACTCTCTGTTTAGTGCCAAATAGCATTCTAGTTTGCTCTGTGTTTTTTGTTCAATCTTTCCAAAGTGTCAAGTAATTATATTTTTTATTTCTCATGATTTGGTTGGGTCTGACTGTGTTGCTGTCCTGGGGCTCTGTGGGGTCTCCCTGGAATGGCGCCAGAAGAATTGGCAGCTGTTTTACGGGCGCCCAACCAATTGTGCTATAATGTGTTTTTTTTTCGCGTTGTTATTTTGTACGTAATGTTTCTGCAACCGTATCTTATGGCAAAAAAAAGTTTCTGGATATCAGGACAGCGATCACTCTCCTTGGATTAGACAAAGATTTTTTTCTACAACAAGGAGGATGCACAGGACATTCTCCAAACACCCCACAGGGCCGACATCCCCGTTATTTGCAAGAGGAAGCGACGCAGGTACAGAGGACAAAGAGCCAGATGCCTGGTCAGGACCCGGAGAAGGCGAGTGGGAAAGCTGCCATTACCGTCAATACTACTCGCCAACGTGCAATCATTAGACAATAAATTAGACGAGGTACGATCACGAATATCCTACCAACGGGACATCAAAAACTGTAATATCCTATGTTTCACAGAATCATGGCTGAATGACGACATGGATATTCAGCTAGCGGGATACACGCTGCACTGGCAGGATAGAACAGCACACTCCGGTAAGACGAGGAGGGGGGGTTGGGGGGGGGGGGCGCGGTCTGTATATATTTGTAAACAACAGCTGGTGCACGAAATCTAAGGAAGTCTCTAGATTTTGCTCGCCTGAAGTAGAGTATATTGTGATAAATTGCAGGCCACACTACATGCCTAGAGAGTTCTCAGCTATACTTTTCGTGGCTGTTTATTTACCACCACAGACAGATGCTGGCACTAAGACCGCACTCAGTCAGCACTCAGTCAAGGAAATAAGCAAACAGGAAACCACTCAACCAGAGGTGGTGCTCCTAGTGGCCGGATAATTTAATGCAAGGAAACTTGGATCAGTTCAACGAAATCTCTATCAGCATGTTAAATGTCCAACCAGAGGGAAAAAATTCTAGATCACCTGTACTCCACACACAGAGACGCGTACAAAGCTCTCCCTCGCCCTCTATTTGGTAAATCCGACCACAACTCTATCCTCCTGATTCCTGCTTACAAGCAAAAACTAAAGCTGGAAACACCAGTGACTCGGTCTATAAAAAAGTGGTCAGATGAAGCAGATGCTAAACTACAGGACTGTTTTGCTATCACAGACTAGAACATGTTCCTAAATTTTTCCGATGGCATTGAGGAGTACACCACATCAGTCATTGGCTTTATCAATAAGTGCATCGAAGACGTCGTCCCCACAGTGACTGTACGTGCATACCCCAAACAGAATCCATGGATTACAGGCAACATTCGTACTGAGCTAAAGGGTAGAGCTGCCGCTTTCAAGGTGCAGGACTCTAATCCAGAAACTTACAAGAAATCTTGCTATGACCTGAAACGAACCATCAAACAGGCAAAGCATCAATACAGAGCTAATACTGAATCATACTACACCGGCTCCGACACTCGTCTTATGTGTCAGGGCTTGCAGACTATTACAGACTACAGAGGGAAGCACAGCCGCAAGCTGCCCAGTGACACGGGCCTACCAGATGAGCTAAATCGCTTCTATCCTCGCTTCGAGGCAAGCAACACTGAGGCATGCATGAGAGCATCAGCTGTTCCGGACGACTGTGTGATCACGTTCTCCGTAGCTGATGTTAGTAAGACCTTTTAAACAGGTCAACATACACAAGGCTGCGGGGCCAGACGGATTACCAGGACACGTGCTCCGGGCATGTGCTGACCAACTGGCAGGTGTCTTCACTGACATTTTCAACATGTCCCTGATTGAGTCTGTAATGCCAACATGTTTCATGCAGACCACCATAGCCCCTGTGCCCAAGGACACAAAGGCAACCTCCCTAAATGACTACAGACCCATAACACTCACGTCCGTAGCCATGAAGTGCTTTGAAAGGTTGGTCATGGCTCACATCAACACCATTATCCCAGAAACCCTAGACCTACTCCAATTTGCATACCGCCCAAACAGATCCATAGATGATGCAATATCTATTGCACTCCATACTGCCCTTTCCCATCTGGACAAAAGGAACACTTATGTGAGAATGCTATTCATTGACTACCGCTCAGTGTTCAACACCATAGTACCCTCAAAGCTCATCACTAAGGTAAGGATCCTGGGACTAAACACCTCCCTCTGCAACTGGATCCTGGACTTCTTGACAGGCTGCCCCCAGGTGGTGAGGGTAGGTAGCAACACATCTGCCACGCTGATCCTCAACACTGGAGCTCCCTAGGGGTGCTTGCTCAGTCCCCTCCTGCACTCCCTGTTCACCCACGACTGCATGGCCAGGCATGACCCCAACACCATCATTAAGTTTGCAGACGACACAATAGTGGTAGTCCTGATCACCAACAACAACAAGACAGCCTATAGGGAGGAGGTCAGAGACCTGGCCGGGTGGTGCCAGTATAACAACCTATCCCTCAACGTAACGAAGACAAAGGAGATGATTGTGGACTACAGGAAAAGGAGGACAGAGCACTCCCCCATTCTCATTGACGGGGCTAAGGTGGAGCAGGTTGAGAGCTTCAAGTTCCTTGGTGTCCACATCACCAACAAACTAGAATGGCCCAAACACACCAAGACAGTCGTGAAGAGGGCACGACAAAGCTTATTGCCCCTCAGGAAACTAAAAAGATTTGGCATGGGTCCTGAGATCCTCAAAAGGTTCTACAGGTGCAACATCGAGAGCATCCTGACTGGTTGCATAACTGCCTGGTACGGCAATTGCTCGGCCTCCGACCGCAAGGCACTTCAGAGGGTAGTGCGTACGGCCCAGTACATCACTGGGGCTAAGCTGCCTGCCATCCAGGACCTCAACACCAGGCGGTGTCAGAGGAAGGCCCTAGAAATGGTCAAATACCCCAGCCACCCTAGTAATAGACTGTTCTTTCTACTACCGCATGGCAAGCGGTACCGGAGTGCCAAGGCTTCTCAACAGTTTTCACCCCCAAGCCATAAGACTCCTGAACATGTAATCTAATGGCTACCCGGACTATTTGTGTGGCCCCCCCCCCCAACCAAACCCTCTTGTACGCTGCTGCTACTCTCTGTTTATCATATATGCATAGTCACTTTAACTATACATTCATGTACATACAACCTCAATCAGCCTGACTAACCGGTGTCTGTATGTAGCCTCGTTACTTTTATAGCCTCGCTACTGTATATAGCCTGTGTTTTTACTGTTGTTTTATTTCTTTACTAACCTATTATTCACCTAATATATTTTTTGCACTATTGGTTAAAGCCTGTAAGTAAGCATTTCACTACACATGTTGTTTTCAGCGCACGTGACAAATAAACTTTGATTTATTTTGATTTGTTTGTGTTTGTGAACAGAGTCCCAGGACCAGTTTGCTTAGGGGACTCTTCTCCAGGTTCATATCTTTGTAGGTGATGGTTTTGCTATGGAAGTTGTGGGAATCACTTCCTTTTAGGTGGTTGTAGAATTTAACAACCTGAGTTTACAAATTGATGGAAAGTTGTGTTTGGGGAAAAACATACAACATTATAAAATCTATGTACACAATCAACAAGTGTGCGGTTAAAATTGGCATAAAACACAGTGTCGTGGAGTGAGACAGGGATGCAGCTTAAGCCCACCCTCTTCAACATTTATATCAACGAATTGGCAAGGGCACTAGAACAGTCTGCAGCACCCTCCCTCACCCTACTAGAATCTGAAGTCAAATGTGTAAGGTTTGTTGATGATCTGGTGCTTCTGTCCCCAACCAAGAAGGGCCTACAGCAGCGTCTAGATCGTCTGCACTGATTCTGTCAGACCTGGGCCCTGTAATCTCAGTAAGAAATCTCAGTAAGACAAAAAATAATGGTGTTCCCAAAAAGGTCCAGTTGCCAGGACCACAAATACAAATTCCATCTAGACACCATTGCCCTAGAGCACACAAACTATACTTACCTCTGCATAAATATCAGCGCCACAGGTAACTTTTACAAAGCTGTGAACGATCTGAGAGACAAGACAAGAAGGGCCTTCTATGCCATCAAATGGAACATACATTTCGACCAATTAGGATCTGGTTAAAAATACTTGAATCAGTTATAGAACCCATTGCCCTTTATGGTTGTGAGGTCTGAGGTCTGCTCACCAACCAATAATTCACAAAATGGGACAAACACCAAATTGAGACTCTGCTTGCAAAATTCATCAAACATATCCTCAGTGTAACAACGTAAAACACCAAATAATGCATGCAGAACAGAAATAGGCTGATACCCGCTAATTATCAAAATCCAGAAAAGAGCTGTTAAACCACACGTTTTCAATGGGTTTCAAGTCCGGAGACAGAGGGGGTTGCAAAATGTTGATTATGTGGTCAGTTAACCATTACTTTGTCCTTTTTGATTAGTGTCACGCCCTGACCTTAGAGATCATTTTTATGTCTCTATTTTGGTTTGGTCAGGGTGTGAGTTGGGGTGGACATTCTATGTCTGGTGATCTATGTTTTCTTTTCTGTGTGTTTGGCCGGGTGTGGTTCTCAATCAGAGGCAGCTGTCTATCTTTGTCTCTGATTGAGAACCATACTTAGGTAGCCTTTTTCCAACTGTGTGTTGTGGGTAGTTGTTTTCTGTTTTGTGTTGTTGCACCAGATAGGACTGTTTCGTTTCGTTCACTCTCTTTGTTGTTTTTTGTTGTTTCAGTGTTCAGTTTATTTATTAAATTACAATGAACACTTACCACGCTGCGTTTTGGTCCCCTTCTTTCCAGGACGATCGTTACAATTAGTGCTTGGAGTTATTGTCTTTCTGGACGATACACTTCAGGCTAATTTTCAGCCTCCTGTAGAGGCAACCAAATGTTGGCTAAAATGTCCTGGTTCTTGGAAAAGTTAATGATGGCATTGACCTTAACAAGGGCCCCAAGACCAGTGGAAGCAAAACTGCCCCATAGCATCAAATATCCACCACCATATTTTAAATTAGGTATGAAACATACTTTTTTTATACACTGAGTGTTCAAAACATTAGGAATACTTGTTCTTTCCATGACAGACTGACCAGATCTGAATGGGCAAGACAAAATATGTATGTGCCTTTGAAAAGGGTATGGTAGTAGGTGCCAGGTGCACCGGTTTGAGTGTGTCAAGAACTGCAACGCTGCTGGGTTTTTCACAGTCAACAGTTTCCCGTGTGTATCAAGAATGGCCCACCAACCAAAGGACATCCAGCCAACTTGACAGCTGTGGAAGGCATTGGAGTCAACATGGGTCAGCATCCCTGTGAAAGGCTTTCAACACCTTGTAGAGTCCATGCTCTGACAATTGGAGGCTGTTCTGAGGGCAAAGGGGGGTGTTCATGTTTCATGCACGCCGTGTATATGCATCCTTCTTGACACCAAAACCACCACTGGTGTGCGTGGCCAAAGAGATCTATTTCAGCGCCATCTGACCATAGCACCGATTCCAATCGAAGTGGCAGGCTCTACGGACTTGAAACCCTTAAAAACCTGTGCACTGTAAAATGAATAAGTGCTTTGTAACACAAACTAAAAAGGAGGTTAAACGTTAACTTCTTCTGGCTGCAAGCCCGAGGCCGGCCACAATATGACAACAGCCACTTCAAGTGCAGGGCGCGAAATTCAAAATATATGTTTTAGAAATATTTAACTTTCACACAATACATAATTAGGTTATCATATTCTATAATATTAATACATAGCAATTTGAATACAATTATTTAACATGAATAGAAATATGCAATAAGTTAATACAATATGAATGTCAAAAGTGGGATGCAATTACATATGGTGTGGTAGGCCACAGCTAGAACAAGCTAAAATGTGGCTGTATAGTGTAGCATATAGCACGTGGGGTACACAAACAGTAGATAAAACTCAAAGCTCGTCGGCAAACAAGCCAGCAGTATTAACTCAAAAGCTGGACTTAATTTGCATGTAAAACAAGGTGCAAACAATGGCATGTTTCAATTAAGCACTGCAATAGATTTCTCGTTCTTTTTTTCTTTTCTTGCGAAAGACATTTCTCATGCATCCAATCTGAAGCGCTACACTTTTCTGTGTACATGGAGTACTTTGAAAAGTGTTTGCTTTATATTTTTGTTCAGTATAAGTGTACACTCTTAGAAAAAAAGTTTTTTTTTTGGAGTATAGCATCAAGAAAACAGTTCAATGAATCAAAATCACTTTTTTTTACTTAGACTATTAGTATTAGTAACCAAAATGCTACACAAAACAAATGTTCTTATTGAGTGAATTACTTTTCTGTTTCCTTCTTCAATGTCATAACATTGTGTACTCACGTTTTCATTGACACTTACTTTCTTTGATTGTTTTGGAGCTTTCACCTGTCTGAGTTCGTGAAGGACCCGAATAGAGGGGAGGCGCATGCAAACTGATTATTGTTTGCCATAGAGTTTGCCAGAGGGCACACCGGCCCACGAATCCTCTCCCTCCACCACAATGCTTCAGACTTAGGCAATTCTGAACATTTTCCATAGTGCCTATTCAGACTTGAGATAAGTTGATTTAACTTTAACGTTTTAGGCTCAGTGCTCAGTGCCTTTATCCTCTCAAGGGGAGGGTGCCGGAGTATTGAAAGCAGGGCTGCCAATACATTTTACCCCTATATTTTAAAGATTCTGTTGTATTACTTGTTAAAACCTGTTTGGGATAGGGGGCAGCATTGGGACGTTTGGATGAAAAGCGTGCCCAGAATAAACTGCCTGTTACTCAGGCCCAGAACCTAGAATATGCATATAATTAGTATATTTGGATGGAAAACACTCTAAAGTTTCCAAAACTGTTAAAATAATGTCTGTGAGTATAACAGAACTCATATGGCAGGTGAAAACCTGAGAAAAATCCAACCAGGAAGTGAGAATTCTGAGGTTTGTAGTTCTCAAGTGAAAGCCTATCAAATATCCAGTGTCTGTGGGGTCAGACTGCACTTCCTAAGGCTTCCAGTAGATGTCAACGGTCTTTAGAAGTTGTTTCAGGCTTCTATTGTGAAAGGGGAGAGAATAAGAGCACTCAGAGTAAGTGGCTCAGCTGAAAGCCATGAGTTGTTTATGGCGCGTGGCCGTGAGTGCGATGTTCGTTCCCTTTCCTTTCTAATGAAAACAGTATTGTCTGGTTGAAACATTATTGAATATTTATGATAAAAACACCCTAAGGATTGATTAGAAACATGTTTGACATGTTTCTACGAACTTTAATGGAACTTTCTTTACTTTTGTCTGGATATTTTCGAGCGCGCTTTGTGCCTTTGGATTACTGAACTAAACACACAAACAGGTTTTTGGACATAAAGATGAACTTTATCGAAGAAAACAAACATTTATTGTGTAACATGGAGTCCTGGGAGTGCCACCAGATGAAGATCATCAAAGGTAAGTGATACATTTTAACGCTATTTCTGACTTTTGTGACACCTCTCCTTGGCTGGAAAATGTCTGTATGGTTTTTGTGGCTAGGCGCTGTCCTAACATAATCGTATGGTGTGCTTTCGCGTGAAGCCTTTTCAAAATCTGACACAGCGACTGGATTAAAAAGTAGTTTATCTTTAATCCTATGTGTAACACTTGCATCTTTCATCAATGTTTATGATGAATATTTCTGTAATTTGATTAGGCTCTCTGCAATTCCACCTGATATTTGTTTGAGACAATGCATTACTGAACATAACGCGGCAATTTAAACTGAGGTTTTTGGACATAATGATAAACTTTATCAAACAAAACAAACATGTATTGTGTAACATGGAGTCCTGGGAGTGCCACCAGATGAAGATCATCAAAAGTTAGTGATTCATTTTAACGCTATTTCTGACTTTTGTGACACCTCTCCTTGACTGGAAAACGTCTGTATGGTTTTGTGGCTAGGTGCTGTCCTAACATAATCGCATCGTGTGCTTTCGCCGTAAAGCCTTTTTGAAATCGGACACTGTGGTTGGATTAACAAGAAGTTTAGCTTTAAAATGGTGTATAATACTTGTATGTTTGAGGAATTTTAATTATGAGATTTCTGATGTTTGAATTTGGCGCCCTGCAATTTCACTGGCTGTAGGCCAGGTGTTCCGCTAGCGGAACCCCCTTCCCAGAAAGGTTAAACAAAATCTCTTTCTCTGGACAATTGTATTAGTATAAAATAATACTCATTCCAGGGTTTTTCTTTATTTTTACTATTTTCTACATTGTAGAATAATTAATAATACTAATAATAACACATGGAATCATGTAGTAACCAAAACAAATCTAAATATTTTATATAGCCACCCTTTGCCTTGATGACAGCTTCGCACACTCTTGGTTATTCTCTCAAGCAGCTTCACCTGGAATGCTTTAATTTTTTTGAGACGCAGAGTAGGTGAACGGAGGATCTACGCATGTGTTGGCCCCACCGTGAAGCATGGAGGAGGAGGTGCAATGGTGTGGGGATACTTTGCTGGTGACACTGTCTGCGATTTATTTAGAATTCAAGGCACACTTAACCAGCATTCCTACCACAGAATTCTGCAGTGATATGCCATCCAATCAGGTTTGCACTTAGTGGAACTATCATTCGTTTTTCAACAGGGCAATGACTCAACACACCTCCAGGCTGTGTAAGGGCTATTTGACCAAGGAGAGAGATGGAGTGCTGCATCAGATGACCTGGTCTCCACAATCACCCAACCTCAAACCAATTGAGATGGTTTGGAATGAATTGGACCGCAGAGCAGCCAACAAGTGCTCAGCATATGTGGGAACTCCTTCATGACTGTTGGAAATGCATTCTAGGTGAAGCTGGTTGAGATAAAGCCAAGAGTGTGCGAAGCTGCCATCAAGGCAAAGGGTGGTTACTATGTCAAATATAAAATATATTTTGATTTGTTTAACACTTTTTTGGTTACTACACGATTCCATATGTGTTACTTCGTAGTTTTGATGTCTTCACTATTATTCTGCAATGTAGAAAATAGTAAAAATAAAGAAACACCCTTGAATGAGTAGGTGTGTCCAAACTTTTGACTGGTACTGTTTTTATATACAATATAGATCAGTATTTGTATTATTTATCTTATAAAGTATTTTGCGCACATGTGTGTGTGTGTGTGTGTGTGTGTGTGTGTGTGTGTGTGTGTGTGTGTGTGTGTGTGTGTGTGTGTGTGTGTGTGTGTGTGTGTGTGTGTGTGTGTGTGTGTGTGTGTGTGTGTGTGTGTGTGTGAGTGTTTGTGTCAGACACAAAATGGTTTCCTTAAAAGTCTTCAAGGCTCCACTTTAACAATATTCCAAAAGGGGATTAAATAACATGAGGCTACAGTATTTTGTAATGAAGTAGGCCTTGAGAAAAAGAAATGCTCCCACATCCTTCTACCACAGATTCACTGTCGCTACAACTTTGTAATGAGAGAACCTGCTTCGGTCACATCTACATTGTGACATACCCAATAGAATACTATGAATGTGGCTAGCATGCTATACGTCTGACAGCTGCTTGTACTCTGTCTATTGTATATATTTCCCCTCAGTGTCACAGATACTGTGGCCTCTGCACTCTAATGTGACTTTCAGTGTCTCAGTGGCTCTTGCAGCAGCATTGAATTGTGGGCCAGCCAATTTGTTGTGATTAATGTTGGGAACCCAGGGCCCCAGGTGAGACCAGCTAATTACAGGACGCTATAATTGCAACAAAAGTTGTTCTGTCACGACACATTAACCTAGTATTGTTTTGTTACGGAGAATAAATAAGCGTGTGTGTGTTTGTGTGCGTGTGTGTGTGTGTACGTGTGTGTGGCTGCGTGTGTGTCTGTGTGTGTGTGTACACGTGTGTGTGTGTGTTTGTACGTGTGTGTGTGTGTGTGTGTGTTTGTGCACATGCATGTGTGTGCATGTTTGTTTGTGTGTAAGTGTCTGTGTGAGTGGGGGGGTGGGGGGTTCATTAGAGGCAGGTTATTTGATTATCCCACCTGCGTTTCTCACTCAAAATGACAAATGTGCTCAAGTTGTGAATTCAGCCTTTATCGACCTGAACAGAAACCTGCCGTACAGTATATTGAAGGAAACAATGGTTGGCTGGATGTGTCATTTGTACAGTTTGCAAGGTCAGCAGGAAGATGTCAATAGAAGGCCCAACATGTGCAAACAACAGAATCAAATCAAAGTTTATTGGTCGCGTACACAGATTTGGAGATGTTGTCGCAGGTGAAGCAAAGAAATTAAGAAATGTCAAAACAAGCAATATATATATATATATATATATATATATATATATATATATATATATATATATATATATATATATATATATATATTCAGACTCTGACATTGCTCGATATATATATAGTATAATGGAGTGTATGGACAATATATGAATAGAACAGGTGTGTAGAGGAGTAAATATATGGGATGAGCCATGACTAGAATAGAGATATAGATTGAACCATGACAAGAATAGAGATATAGGATAAGCCATGACAAGAATAGAGATATAGATTGAACCATGACAAGAATAGAGATATAGGATGAGCCATGACAAGAATAGAGATATAGGATAAGCCATGACAAGAATAGAGATATAGTATAAGCCATGACAAGAATAGAGATATATGATGAGCCATGACAAGAATAGAGATATAGGATAAGCCATGACAAGAATAGAGATATAGGATAAGCCATGACTAGAATAGAGATATAGGATAAGCCATGACAAGTATAGAGATATAGGATAAGCCATGACAAGAATAGAGATATAGGATAAGCCATGACTAGAATAGAGATATAGAATAAGCCATGACAAGAATAGAGATATAGGATAAGCCATGACAAGAATAGAGATATAGGATAAGCCATGACTAGAATAGAGATATAGGATAAGCCATGACTAGAATAGAGATATAGGATAAGCCATGACAAGAATAGAGATATAGGATGAGCCATGACTAGAACAGAGATATAGGATGAGCCATGACTAGAATAGAGATATAGGATAAGCCATTACTAGAATAGAGATATAGGATAAGCCATGACAAGAATAGAGATATAGGATGAGCCATGACTAGAACAGAGATATGGGATGAGCCATGACTAGAACAGAGATATAGGATGAGCCATGACTAGAATAGAGATATAGGATAAGCCATGACTAGAATAGAGATATAGGATGAGCCATGACTAGAATAGAGATATAGAATAAGCCATGACTAGAATATAGTATATGCATATGAAGTGGGTAAAACAGTATGTAAACATTATTACAGTTACCAGTGTTCAATGACTCAATGTACATACGGCAAAGCAGTCTCTAAGGTGCAGAGTAGAATACCTGGGTGGTAGCCGGCTAGTAACAGTGACTGAGGTTCAGGACAGGGTACTGTGCGGAGGCCGGGTGGTGGTGACTGTTTTAACAGTCTGATGGCCTTGGATAGCATTGATGCAACTGTAGTGTCTCCTCCTTCTAGATGGTAGCGGGGTGAACAGGACGTGGCTCGGGTGGTTGAGGTCCTTGGTGATCTTCATCTTCTTGGTCTTCCTGTAGATGTCCTGGAGAGCAGCATGATTCTGATGATGTGTTGGGCTGACTGCACCACCCTCTGGAGATCCATGCGGTTGTGTACGGTGCAATTGCTGTACCAGGAGGTGATACAGCCTGACAGGGAGCTCTTAATGGTGCATATGCAGAAGTTTGTGAGGGTCTTAGGGGGCCAAGCATAATTTCCTCAGCCTCCTGAGGTTGAAAAGGTGCTGTCAGGTCAGTGATGTGCATGCCAAGGAACATGAAGCTTTTGACCCTCTCCACTACGGACCCGTCGATGTGGATGGGAGGGTGCTCTATTTGCTGTCTCCTGTAGTCCACGATTGTCTCCTTCGTTTTGTTGCTGTTGAGGGAGATGTTATTTTCCTGGTATTACTCCACCAGGTCCCTCACCACCTCCCTGTAGGCTTTATCAATTGTTATTTATAATCAGGCCTACCACTGTCGTGTCATCAGCAAAATTGATGGGTGAGTTGGAGACGTCCGTGGCCACGCAGTCATGGGTAGACAGGGAGTACAGGAGGGGGATGAGCCCGCACCCCTGTGGGGCCCCCGTGTTGAGTGTGGCGGATGTGGCGGATGTGAGTGTGGCGGATGTGTGTGGCAGTGTGGCAGGTGTGCTGTTGCCTACCTTCACCACTTGGGATCAGCCCGTCAGGAAGTCTAGGACCCAGTTGCACAGGGCGGTATTAAGACTCAAGGCCCTGAGTTTAGTGATGAGTTTGAAGGGCACTATGGTGTTAACTTGCCTCTCAAAGCACTTCATTATGACAGACGTGAGTGCTAGGGGGCGATAGTAATTTACTCAGTTACCGTCACTTTCTTGGGTACAGAAACAATGTTGGACATTTTGAAATAAGTGGGGACAAAAGACTGGGATATAAAGCGATTGAATATGTCCTTAAAAATTATTACAAAACGTTTCATGTCCACTAAGGGAAAAACTGTGGTTTTCTACCTCTTATTTCTAAATTAACAAAACTACTAAGAGAGAGAGAGAGAAAAACATACTGCTGTACAGTATCATTACATGTTCCTGTTCTTCTATTCTGTATATCATTACAGGTTCCTGTTCTTCTATTCTGTATATCATTACATGTTCCTGTTCTTCTATTCTGTATATCATTACAAGTTCCTGTTCTTCTATTCTGTATATCATTACAGGTTCCTATGCTTCTATTCTGTATATCATTACACGTTCCTATGCTTCTATTCTGTATATCATTACAGGTTCCTGTTCTTCTGTTCTGTATATCATTACAAGTTCCTATGCTTCTATTCTGTATATCATTACAAGTTCCTATGCTTCTATTCTGTATATCATTACAGGTTCCTGTTCTTCTGTTCTGTATATCATTACAAGTTCCTATGCTTCTATTCTGTATATCATTACAAGTTCCTATGCTTCTATTCTGTATATCATTACAGGTTCCTGTTCTTCTGTTCTGTATATCATTACAAGTTCCTATGCTTCTATTCTGTATATCATTACAAGTTCCTATGCTTCTATTCTGTATATCATTACAGGTTCCTGTTCTTCTGTTCTGTATAGCATTACAGGTTCCTGTTCTTCTATTCTGTATATCATTACAAGTTCCTATGCTTCTATTCTGTATATCATTACAGGTTCCTGTTCTTCTATTCTGTATATCATTACAAGTTCCTATGCTTCTATTCTGTATAGCATTACAGGTTCCTGTTCTTCTATTCTGTATAGCATTACACGTTCCCATGCTTCTATTCTGTATAGCATTACAAGTTCCTGTTCTTCTATTCTGTATATCATTACATGTTCCTGTTCTTCTATTCTGTATATCATTACAAGTTCCTATGCTTCTATTCTGTATAGCATTACAAGTTCCTGTTCTTCTATTCTGTATATCATTACAAGTTCCTGTTCTTCTATTCTGTATAGCATTACAAGTTCCTGTTCTTCTATTCTGTATATCATTACATGTTCCTGTTCTTCTATTCTGTATATCATTACAAGTTCCTATGCTTCTATTCTGTATAGCATTACAAGTTCCTGTTCTTCTATTCTGTATATCATTACAAGTTCCTGTTCTTCTATTCTGTATATCATTACATGTTCCTGTTCTTCTATTCTGTATATCATTACAAGTTCCTATGCTTCTATTCTGTATAGCATTACAAGTTCCTGTTCTTCTATTCTGTATATCATTACAAGTTCCCATGCTTCTATTCTGTATATCATTACATGTTCCTGTTCTTCTATTCTGTATATCATTACAAGTTCCTGTTCTTCTATTCTGTATATCATTACAGGTTCCTGTTCTTCTATTCTGTATATCATTACAAGTTCCTATGCTTCTATTCTGTATAGCATTACAAGTTCCTGTTCTTCTATTCTGTATATCATTACAAGTTCCCATGCTTCTATTCTGTATATCATTACATGTTCCTGTTCTTCTATTCTGTATATCATTACAAGTTCCTGTTCTTCTATTCTGTATATCATTACAGGTTCCTGTTCTTCTGTTCTGTATATCATTACAAGTTCCTATGCTTCTATTCTGTATATCATTACAAGTTCCTGTTCTTCTATTCTGTATATCATTACAAGTTCCTGTTCTTCTATTCTGTATATCATTACAAGTTCCTGTTCTTCTATTCTGTATATCATTACAGGTTCCTGTTCTTCTATTCTGTATATCATTACAGGTTCCTGTTCTTCTGTTCTGTATAGCATTACAGGTTCCTGTTCTTCTATTCTGTATATCATTACAAGTTCCTGTTCTTCTATTCTGTATATCATTACAAGTTCCTATGCTTCTATTCTGTATATCATTACAAGTTCAATGCTTCTATTCTGTATATCATTACAAATTCCTGTTCTTCTGTTCTGTATAGCATTACAGGTTCCTGTTCTTCTATTCTGTATATCATTACAGGTTCCTGTTCTTCTGTTCTGTATAGCATTACAGGTTCCTGTTCTTCTATTCTGTATATCATTACAGGTTCCTGTTCTTCTATTCTGTATATCATTACAAGTTCCTGTTCTTCTATTCTGTATAACATTACAAGTTCCTATGCTTCTATTCTGTATAGCATTACACGTTCCCATGCTTCTATTCTGTATATCATTACATGTTCCTGTTCTTCTATTCTGTATATCATTACAAGTTCCTGTTCTTCTATTCTGTATAACATTACATGTTCCTGTTCTTCTATTCTGTATAACATTACAAGTTCCTGTGCTTCTATTCTGTATAACATTACATGTTCCTGTGCTTCTATTCTGTACACGAAACAGACGGTTGCTTGCAATCAGCAGTGCCATTCAGTGTATTTCCTAGCCTATAGTCTTCAGAGTGCACTTTGTATAGTATATGTAGGCTACTGTGGGACGACAAACCAGACCTCGAGCTCTGAAGGTAACAAACCTGCTTGGAGACAGAACACGCAGAGAGGTTGCCAAGGAAACCAAGATGCAGAATGTCCTCTGCTCTGTACAGGTGTGATGCTCATAGATCAATAAGTCAGTGTTGCCCCAAAACAACACAGACTCTGTTTTACAGGAGGAGAAAACCTGCCTGCATGCCTCCTACTGCTGTTTAGGAAGCTAAATAAGACCCTTCTTGCTACGGATTTACACATAGGAGACAGAAGGAGAGAAAGTGGATGGGGAGAGAGAGAGTGGATGAGAGGAAGAGAGATAGCAGAAACATGAGAGAATAAGATAGAGTGAGAAAGAGAGTGAAGAGAGAAGATAGAGAAAAACCGTGGGAGAAAATAAATGCAGAGAGATGGACAGAGACAAGAGAGAGATATAGAGTTGAGTAGGAGAAGAAGAGAGGAGACACAGCAGAGCAGTCAGAAAATATCATCCCTCCCCTGCTTAGCTAACTAGCATCAGATTCAATATTTGCGTAAAGCGTGGTGTGCAGATGAATACAGGCATGACAGAGACACTTACGGGATAAAAAAAACAAGAGACACACAGGCTGAAACCCACAGACAGTAAAGAATAATCCAAGCTGTCATTCAGAAGTATTGACTGGACTGTCCAGGTCTGTAGACAGTAGGGAGGACTATCTGACTGGACTGTCCAGGTCTGTAGACAGTAGGGAGGACTATCTGACTGGACTGTCAAGGTCTGTAGACAGTAGGGAGGACTATCTGACTGGACTGTCCAGGCCTGTAGACAGTAGGGAGGACTATCTGACTGGACTGTCCAGGCCTGTAGACAGTAGGGAGGACTATCTGACTGGACTGTCAAGGTCTGTAGACAGTAGGGAGGACTATCTGACTGGACTGTCCAGGTCTGTAGACAGTAGGGAGGACTATCTGACTGGACTGTCAAGGTCTGTAGACAGTAGGGAGGACTATTTGACTGGACTGTCAAGGTCTGTAGACAGTAGGGAGGACTATCTGACTGGACTGTCAAGGTCTGTAGACAGTAGGGAGGACTATCTGACTGGACTGTCCAGGTCTGTAGACAGTAGGGAGGACTATCTGACTGGACTGTCAAGGCCTGTAGACAGTAGGGAGGACTATCTGACTGGACTGTCCAGGCCTGTAGACAGTAGGGAGGACTATCTGACTGGACTGTCCAGGCCTGTAGACAGTAGGGAGGACTATCTGACTGGACTGTCAAGGTCTGTAGACAGTAGGGAGGACTATCTGACTGGACTGTCAAGGTCTGTAGACAGTAGGGAGGACTATCTGACTGGACTGTCCAGGTCTGTAGACAGTAGGGAGGACTATCTGACTGGACTGTCCAGGTCTGTAGACAGTAGGGAGAACTATCTGACTGGACTGTCAAGGTCTGTAGACAGTAGGGAGGACTATCTGACTGGACTGTCCAGGTCTGTAGACAGTAGGGAGGACTATCTGACTGGACTGTCCAGGTCTGTAGACAGTAGGGAGGACTATCTGACTGGACTGTCCAGGCCTGTAGACAGTAGGGAGGACTATCTGACTGGACTGTCAAGGCCTGTAGACAGTAGGGAGGACTATCTGACTGGACTGTCCAGGTCTGTAGACAGTAGGGAGGACTATCTGACTGGACTGTCCAGGCCTGTAGACAGTAGGGAGGACTATCTGACTGGACTGTCCTCTGTGAAGTATACATTGTTATGTTAGCTGACCTTTTTTATGTTATCTGGCCTCTGTTTTCTCCTGGGCGTCATGGGGATGAGATTAAAATAAGAGTTCACATTTCTGTATCGTTTCATACACAAGTATTTCTTGAGGATGTAACTTGGATAAGGTTTATACTGATGCTTTGGGGGTGGGGGGGAATACATCTATGTCGACATTACTTTGTGGTATTGTCCGAAGGATTACTACAGGGAAAATCTTAACCTCTGTCTGATCTTCTCTTACTGAGAACATCCCCCTCATATATTTTCCTTTACACTCGACCATGACATATAATCAACAGGATGGATCCTGTTAGAGAGATAGAAAGAGAAAGAGAGAGAGAGAGAGAGAGAGAGAGAGAGTAGGAGGAAGTGGACAGGGAATTGGAGGAGGCCATAGCTTTCATTTGCTGACCTTCAGCCTTACGAAGAAAAACAAGACATAGCCTGAAAGGCAAGATAGAAGACACAGCAGGCCCTTGTAGTGGAGCATTTCTCCCTGTCTGTCAGAGAAGAGGAGAGGAGAAGAGGGGGGGGGACACTTCTCCCTGCCTGTCAGAGGAGAGAAGAGGAGAGGAGAGAAGGGGGAGCATTTCCCCCTGTCTGTCAGAGAAGAGGAGAGGAGAGAAGAGGAGAGGAGAGAAGGGGGAGCAATTCTCCCTGTCTGTCAGAGAAGAGGAGAGGAGAGAAGGGGGAGCAATTCCCCCTGTCTGTCAGAGGAGAGAAGAAGGGGCTGTAGTGGAGCGGGTCGACAGCTCAAGTCCTTGGCGTCCACATCACTAAGGAATTAACATGGTCCACAAACACCCACACAGTCATGAAGACGGAACGACAGCGCCTCTTCCCCCTCAGATCCTCAAACAGTTCTACAGCTGCACCACCGATAGCATCTTGATTGGCTGCATCACCGCTTGGCGCTACAGAGGGCGGTGAGTATGACTCAGTACATCACTGGGGCCGAGCCCCCTGCCACCCAGGACTTCTATACCAGGCTGAGTCAGAGGAATGCCCCGAAAATTTCCAGAGACTCCAGCCACCCAAGCCATAGACTGTTTTCTTTGCTAGTGCACCAAGTCAGGAACAAACAGGACCCTGAACAGATTCTACCCCCAAGCCATAAGACTGCTAAACAAGACTGCTGACTAACTAATTAAATGCCTACCCGGACTCCCTCCATTGACACTTCTTTTCACTGACTCTATATACACACACTGGACTCTACCCACACACTCATACATACTTACACTGACACCCCAACACACACACACTACATATACCCACACACACATAACACGCACACACACATGCATACTGATGCCACACACACACTCACACACAGGAGAGAAGGAGAAGGGGGATAAATCTTCTTGCGAATATAGGGGGTGCTGTTTCGACTTAGCATAAATCGGTCTCCAGATTAAACGGCTTCCTACTCAATTCTTGCTTGTACAATATGCATATTATTATTATTATTGGATAGAAAACACTCTCTAGTTTCTATAGCCGTTGGAATTTTGTCTCTGAGTGAAACAGAACTCCTTCTAAAGCACTTTTCATGACAGGGAGTGAGATTTTAGAAATCTTGGCCCCTGGTCCCAGGTCAGTTGTAAGGTCTCTGTAAATGCTATGGAGAAACAAACACTGCCTACGTCTTCCTCTGGATGTCAGTACGTGGTAACGCTTTGAATGGAGTTGATTGCGCAATCAGGGCCTGTATAAAACACCAATGACCCGAAGTAGCTTTCTTTTCCTGCCTGCGCCTGACGCACGATGGACATCGGACTTGCCTCCTTCCAAGCTGTTGTTTAGCCAGTAATATTTCTCCGGTCATGTTTTTACTCGTTATAGGTGTTAAAAACATCATAAGGTAGTTAATTTGAACCGTTTTATAGCAATTTCTATCCGTTTAGGGCGATTTTATGGCATTTCTGTGTGATGCACTTTGAGGAGCTGGGCACTTTGAGTGCATGGTGAACGTTAGTGGCCATTTCGACGGGACAAGAGGACATCTTTCAACCAAAAGACGATTAGACCGGAGAAAGGATTCATTGCCCAAGATTCTGATGGAAGAACAGCTCATAGTAAGAACTATTTATGATGATAAATCGTGTTTCTGTCGAAAAATGTTAAACGCTTATGCCGCCATTTTGTTTGGTGTAGCTTCGCTTGGCGCAACCTGTATTGAAAAGTAAGGATAATAAAAAAAATGTAATTCAGCGATTGCATTAAGAATTAAATTGTCTATCAATCGCTGTCCACCCTGTATTTTTTAGTCAAGTTTATGAGTATTTATGTATAAGACTAGATCACTGTCTAATATGGCGCCCGACATTTTCTGACCAGCTTGGCTACTTTTCTCATTGTCTAACCACGATTTTGGTGGCTAAATATGCACATTTTCGAACAAACTCTATATGTATGTTGTAATATGATGTTACAGGAGTGTCATCTGAAGAATTCTGAGAAGGTTAGTGAAAAAATTAATACATTTTGGTGGTGATAATGCTATCGCTCTTTATGCCGTGAATCAATGCTGGGGTAATGTTTGCACATGTGCTATGGTAATATAACGATTTATTGTGTTTTCGCTGTAAGACACTTAGAAAATCTGAAATATTGTCTGGATTCACAGGATCTGTGTCTTTCAATTAGTGTACACTGTGTATTTTTAAGAAATGTTTTATGATTAGTAATTAGGTAATACACGTTGCTCTCTGTATTTTTTCTAGTCGAGTTGTGATGGTGGGTGCAATTGTAAACTATGATTTATACCTGAAATATGCACATTTTTCTACAAAACCTATCCTATACCATAAATATGTTATCAGACTGTCATCTGATGAGGTTTTTTCTTGGTTAGTGGCTATCAATATCTTTATTTGGCCGAATTGGTGATAGCTACTGATGCAGTAAGAAAATGGTGGAGTAAGAAAATTGTTGTCTTTTGCTAACAGTGGTTAGCTAATAGATTTACATATTGTGTCTTCCCTGTAAAACATTTTACAAATCAGTGATGATGGCTTGAATCACAAGATCTGTATCTTTCATTTGGTGTCTTGGACTTGTGATTTCATGAACATTTTATTTTATGATATCCCTGTAACTTTAGGCTAGGCTATGCTAGTCAGCTTTTGTGTTGGGGGGGATCCCGGATCCGGGTTAGGGAGGCGTTAGAGGATAACTTCTCCCTGGGTGATGGAGGAGAGAAGAGAAGTGAAGGAGGAAAATGTCTCCCTGAGTGATGGATAAGAGGAGAGATGGGGGATTATTTTCTCTGCATTACAGAGAAGAGGAGAGGAGGGAAGGGGGGAGGCTTTTATGTACGCTGCTACTGCATCCCTGTCATGGTCCTCCGGTTAAGATTAGGAAGGAGAGATTTTTATGAAGCCTAAGAGTGAGTGTGTGTGTGTGTGTGTGTGTGTGTGTGTGTGTGTGTGTGTGTGTGTGTGTGTGTGTGTGTGTGTGTGTGTGTGTGTGTGTCTGTGTGTGTGTCTGTGTGTGTGTGTGTGTGTGTGTGTGTGTGTGTGTGTGTGTGTGTGTGTGTGTGTGTGTGTGTGTGTGTGTGTGTGTGTGTGTGTGTGTGTGTGTGTGTGTGTGTGTGTTTTCCGAGTCCTGGGCTGGCAAAAAGCAGGTGGCAGGAGGAATGGCAGTGAAAACACCATAAAGGCAGCCAGGTGAAACAGCACAGTCACATAGAAATAACTAGGCTAAAGTTAGCATGAATGTACATGGCATCAGTGGGCTGTTTTAGAAAGAGGCACGCCAGGAAACTGTGTGAAGGGTTGTTACCTGGGACTTGATATTATAGCTAAGCAATTAGACCACACAAGCACAAATAGCCCATCTGGAAAGGTTGGTTTATTACTGTCTATTCCCTACATGTACTTTAACTTGTAAGCTAAACAAGCTGATTGGAAGTCTCTCAAGCAAAATTACATGTACATGTACATACAATACCAAAACTGTTATAAAAGCATATTGATACTTGCAGGGGGGGGTAGATAACATAGTCTAGAGTGCAGGGGGAAGAAAAATTCACTGGTACACTGAGCTGAGCTATGGTGACTAAAAAGTGAGAACAAGTTTTGATTCCATGTGGAAGCTTTTCGAAAATTAACAGATTCATGGGACCAGCGCCGTTGCTAACTAGCATTGCTTGTCCCATTGTTGCAAAGAGTTATGGGATATTAGAATCCTCTGGATTAACCTTTGTTTTAACCTTTGTCATCTTCAACCTAGAGTGCCCTAAGACAAACCCCCATCTCCCAACAGAACACTCACAATAAATGTGTAACGTCTGCTTCCAACTCACACTCTCAAACACAAAGTTCCCCTGAACGCAGCTCACTTTCCAGCCCACTTTCCAGCTCACACTCTCAAACACATAGATCCCCTGAACGCAGCTCACTCTCCAGATCCCAATTACCTGAATTCTGATCACCTGTTCACACACCTGTATGTCATGATCACACACTATTTAGTTCAGTTGTTTGCACCCCATCATTGTGATATATTGTTTGTTTTGTGAAACACTTCTATTCGGAGTGCTGGGTTTCCTGTAATTTAATCCTCCCGTGTATGATAGTTTTTGCCTATTCCCTGCCTGTACTTTGGCCTATTGGATTTCCTGTTATCAACCTATTGCCTGATCTCCCGGGCGACGTTACTAGCCTTTTCCCTGCGTGTAATGTTGCCTTTCTGGACCCCCTGTGTAGAACCTTCTGCCTGCCCCTGGACCCAGCTACCTGTCTCCTCTTGTGGTCCTTCACAAATAAACACCTGCTGCGCCCTGCGCTTGAAACCAGCTCTCTGTCTACCGTCGTGTTCATTACAGAACGTAACATGGACTCAGGGGTAGTCATAACATCCCACTTAATATCCCACACTAGTTGTTTCAAATCAAACTAACTGGGTTTCGCCTTTTATTTGTGGATTAATTGTTGGAGTAGTGACTCAAAATGGGTCAAAATTCTACAAAGATCCAAAATAACCCAATGTTTATATCCCAGGACAAATAAGCTAGCAACAGCAATCTAGCTAGCTAAATGTCCATCAACGTTTCGACCTGTCCCCAAATGAACATATTTGGTTCAGAGTTCGCTTTGATATTTCAACCTGCTTGTCCTGATCACGTCTGGTGTGGATGGACAAAATCAACATGCATGCGGACTCATGCGCGGGCCCGTCTCGTCAGCGTTATATGTAACCACACCAAACGTTATATGTCATACTAATTTGAGTGTCCCGGATTTACATTTATTATGTGACATCTAGTCTATGAGACCAGGCTGATAAATGTGAGGTCATTTAGAACTCTGAATGAAGCCGCAATGAGAACCTAGCAACACATTGGATTGCAATGAGAACCTAGCAATTCATTGGTTGCTCGAATAGAATTATATTCGGCTGATGTCAGCAATCATCACAACAGGGCTCTTACATCATTTTTACGAGTCAGCAGGAGTGGGACGGCGCTCCTGAAGCACCCAGCTTCACAGAGGATTTAGCTTAATAAGTCCTCGCTATAGATTTCCCTAGAGGGCAATTGTAGAGGGTGGTTAAAGACGAAACCAACTGGAGTAGTGATGTATGATTGCACTGACCTAGTAAAACACAACATGTTTATAGAGACTGGAGATACACTCTGCACTGGGAAGGACAAGGACATACAAGTTAATGCAATAATGTGGGTTTGGTAATGGATTGAAAGGTTGGTGAAAGAGAGAAAGATAACTAGCTACCAACCAAACTCAATAAAGAAACGGTTATGACTCACACTGGTCATGTAAGTCTATTGGCTTCTCACTTGTCACTGACCTAAATGTCTACCGTCCCAACTTCAGTGGGTGGCTTTAGCCTCACTAATGTCATATGAGGCTGATAAAGAAGGACTTCATCTGAAATGACACAATGAACCATAACAGGGGGTGCAAAGGACTTTATCTGAAATGACACAATGAACCGTAACAGGGGGTGCAAAGGACTTTATCTGAAATTATGTAAGTAAACATTATGTTTCATTTCCATCGGTCTCTTATGAACTCATCAGAAATGAGAATTATAATTTTTTCCGTTGATTTAATATAACAGTAAATTACAGTGCCATCTGGGAATAAGAGGCTTTGTATAAAACGTCCCTCATCTCATTAATATGTCTATAATTACATGATATGCCTATTACAGTAATATTTTGTAAGCTTAATTTGCTCCTGAGATGCCGTACTACTATGACTGACCCTGGAAAACAACAACACTGTACCTGTATGTGACCAAGAAACATAAAAAAAAAAATATTCAGTAAATATTAATAATATGTCTATTATTACAATAATAAGTCCTTGCTATATACAGCTACCTAGACCAGTCTTTAGCCTGCCATGTCTCAGAGAGAGTTGGGTTATGCAAAGAAATATGTATTTTAAATTCGTATAACAGTAATACACACTTGAAATAGGATAAATATAAGCACCATTAATATTTGATCTAAAACTCTGCAAACGCCTGCACACCAGGGCCAGAGTTGGTGATCACTGACCTAAATGTTTTCTTTCAACCCCCATATCAGGAGCAATACAGTTAGGGCTTGATTCAATCCGTAGCGCTGAAGACCCGCATTCCAGCGCCATAGAGATGTAATGGCAATGTTCGCGGAGACTGCATTCACCGTAAATGCTGCATATGTCAGCTTAATCTGAAATGACCTTTCAAATGTTCCATCGTGCTATATCGCAGATCTTCAGAGCTACGGATTTAATCGAGCCCCAAGTTGTTTTGTGAGGATGAGGTGTTGTTTCTGTCTGGCGGGGCAGCAGGGTTGAATGCTATAGGCCCTCTCAGACAACAGCCCTTGGCCCTTCTTGAGCCAGTTCTCTGGAAACTAAGTGGCAGCCCCGGCTCAGAAGCTTAAGTGGGATCTGTGTCCACCTGTTTATTTGTGAGCGAGGCAAAGGTGAAGGAGTCTGCGTAGAGGCGGTCAGCAGGTAGCAGTGGTAAACCCCAGCGTAGGGGAGGTTGTTCGGTTTACATTACCTCAGGCTCCGGTCTCGTCTTGGGAGACAGAGTTCCTGCCTTAGGCACTGTCATCTGCCTGTTTGGTGAGGACAGGGAGACAATGGAGCGGACAGAATGGACAGACATGAGAGAGAATGAACTGAATTTAATTTAGAAGGAGGGTGTGAGCAAGAGATGGACGAGGACAGAGATAGAGACAGGAATAGACAGCGGGAGGAGCAGTGACGGTGACATTAGCCTGTCTGTCTGTCTGTCGCTGTCCCCATACTGGCAGACTGTGTGTTTAGGAGTTGAGCTCTGGCCAGTCCTCTCCTTAGTGCTTACTAACAGGATGAGTCATGCGGTTGAGGAGGAGGACACAGAGTGTTAATAACAGGTTATTAACATCCTTCTGCAGAGGCCCAGGGAACGTGTGTGCGTGTGCACATGCTTGTGTGTCTGTGTGTCTGTGTGTGTGTGTGTGTGTGTGTGTGTGTGTGTGTGTGTGTGTGTGTGTGTGTGTGTGTGTGTGTGTGTGTGTGTGTGTGTGTGTGTGTGTGTGTGTGTGTGTGTGTGTGTGTGTGTGTGTGTGTGTGTGTGTGTGTGTGTGTGTGTGTGTGGTTACAGGCCCAGCCCTGGGTAAAGGGAGCCAGTCAAGGGAGAATGAAGAATGGAGGATTCCCGAGGGATGCTGGGCTGCGGGTCCACCCAGGTGGAAGTCTTGGTGGCTGGGCTCCAGATTCGCCTCGGTGTCCCTGTGTCCCACTTCCGCCTGGAAGGCTGAGTTGTATTTCAGATGCAAAGCCCAGTCAAGCAAACACAAAGGCAGTGATCCGCAATTGATTTCACATTGGAAGTTTTTTTATTTCTGAGTATTCCTCGGGTGGAATATTTTTTGGTGGATCTTTTCTGTATTTCTGATATGGAAAACCATTTCTACTTTAACAATGTTGGTCCTGCGGTGATGCCGGTGCATTACGCTTCATAGTGACATCTATGTCTGGTTCAACCTGAGTCTCTGATGATAAAGAGTGGGTAAAGAGTGGGTAAAGAGTGGATAAAGAGTGGATAAAGACTGGGTAGAGTGGGTAAAGAGTGGGTAAAGAGTGGATAAAGAGTGAATAAAGAGTGGGTAAAGAGTGGGTAAAGAGTGGGTAAAGAGTGGGTAAAGAGTGGATAAAGAGTGGGTAAAGAGTGGATAAAGAGTGGGTAGAGTGGGTAAAGAGTGGATAAAGAGTAGGTAAAGAGTGAATAAAGAGTGGATAAAGAGTGGGTAAAGAGTGGATAAAGAGTGGGTAAAGAGTGAATAAAGAGTGGATAAAGAGTGGGTAAAGAGTGGGTAAAGAGTGAATAAAGAGTGGGTAAAGAGTGGATAAAGAGTGGATAAAGAGTGGATAAAGAGTGGGTAAAGAGTGGATAAAGAGTGGGTAGAGTGGGTAAAGAGTAGTTAAAGAGTGGATAAAGAGTGGATAAAGAGTGGGTAGAGTGGGTAAAGAGTGAATAAAGAGTGGGTAAAGAGTGGATAAAGAGTGGATAAAGAGTGGGTAAAGAGTGGATAAAGAGTGGGTAGAGTGGGTAAAGAGTAGTTAAAGAGTGGATAAAGAGTGGATAGAGAGTGGGTAAAGAGTGGATAAAGAGTGGGTAGAGTGGGTAAAGAGTGGGTAAAGAGTGGATAAAGAGTGGGTAAAGAGTGAATAAAGAGTGGGTAAAGAGTGAATAAAGAGTGGATAAAGAGTGGATAAAGAGTGGGTAAAGAGTGGATAAAGAGTGGGTAGAGTGGGTAAAGAGTAGTTAAAGAGTGGATAAAGAGTGGATAAAGAGTGGGTAAAGAGTGGATAAAAAGTGGATAAAGAGTGGATAAAGAGTGGATAAAGAGTGGGTAAAGAGTGGATAAAGAGTGGATAAAGAGTGGGTAAAGAGTGGGTAGAGTGGGTAAAGAGTGGATAAAAAGTGGATAAAGAGTGGATAAAGAGTGGATAAAGAGTGGGTAAAGAGTGGATAAAAAGTGGATAAAGAGTGGATAAAGAGTGGATAAAGAGTGGGTAAAGAGTGGATAAAGAGTGGATAAAGAGTGGGTAAAGAGTGGGTAAAGAGTGGATGAAAAGTGGATAAAGAGTGGATAAAGAGTGGGTAAAGAGTGGATAAAGAGTGGATAAAGAGTGGGTAAAGAGGGGGTAAAGAGTGGATGAAAAGTGGATAAAGAGTGGATAAAGAGTGGATAAAGAGTGGATAAAGAGTGGATAAAGAGTGGGTAAAGAGTGGGTAAAGAGTGGGTAAAGAGTGGGTAAAGAGTGGGTTGTGAAGGTACAGTGTGCAGCATGACTAGCGAGAATCGTGTTGACGCTCTGCAGTGCATGACATTGACACACGGGATTTAATTGAACTCTTAAGGATCGGAAGCTTTTTTTCAATTTTCACTTAAAATGACATACCCAAATCTAAAGCAAGGATATAGATACCATCATCTTTGAAATGCAAGAACATAATGTATTATTACATTCCATGCGCAATTTAGATTTTGGCCACTAGATGGCAACAGTGTATGTGCAAAGTTTTAGACTCATCCAATGAACCATTGCATTTCTGTTCAAAATGTTGTATCAAGACTGCCCAAATGTGCCTAATTGGTTTATTAATAACTTTTCAAGTTCATAACTGTGCACTCTCCTCAAACAATAACATGGTATTCTTTCACTGTAATAGCTACTGTAAATTGGACAGTGCAGTTAGATTAACAATAATTTAAGCTTTCTGCCAATATCAGATATGTCTATGTCCTGGGAAATGTTCTTGTTACTTACAACCTCATGCTAATCGCATTAGCCTACGTTAGCTCAACCGTCCTGAGGGGGACCCACCAATTCTGTAGAGGTTTAATGGTCTTTCTATGTCTATTGTATTTGATTAAGTATGAATACTGTGAGCCTTTAGACTTTCATTGTGTTTCTTTCTGCTCCTGGGTGGATGTGTAAACATGTCCACCATTAATGAAACCTCAACACGCTCAGATGACTTTGAGAACAATGAATGACAAGTATACCCTGGATATTCTACCTTAAACGCTTTTGTGGAACAACAACAACAACGAAAAATCAATTTGGAGCCTGTCCATTCTCCCTTCTCCGAAGAACTAAAATACACTTCCCTGACATCTCAATTGTGTGGTGAATTACAGAGCAGAGAGAGGAGGGGGCCTGCACTTCATTCTGCGGGAGATCTGATGAAGACACATTCAGGTTAGGGCTTGCTGTGTCTTTAGTAGAAATGTCAACAGGTGCTGTCAGGTCTAAGGAATGAACAGAGACTGTATCTGAAATGGCAGCCTATCCCCTATATAGTGCATTACTTTTGACCCGGGCCCATATGGCCCAAAGGGCTCTGGTCAAAAGCAGTGCACTATATAGGGAATAGGGTGTCATTTCAGCCTCAGAGTTTTAACTGTATGGTCAGTGAGAACCTAAAAAAAGCAGTCATGGAAAGATAGCCTTCTAAAATTATTTTACTAATATCACTGCTGAAATTTGAGAGGTTGTTATCAGACACTGAAACCACAAAAAATCTGACTGAAATAAATGTAATTTTTATTATCATAAAATTACTATAAATCGGATTGACCAGGTTTCGCAGTCATGGGTTGATCGATAACTACAGTTGTCTCTTTCACAGAAATAGGCTGGAGCAAAAGCTATTCATCTTGCTACGGGGAAATGATGAGGAATATATTCTACAGCAGATATGAGGGTGGCCAGAATTACTGGCTAAAATGCCTCAGAGCATTTCGAATTATTCTATAAATAAATCCGAGACACCCCATTTAGAATGAAGTGTTCCATTTCGTATCGTATGTACAGTTGAAGTTGGAAGTTTACATACACCTTAGCCAAATACATTTAAACTCAGTTTTTCACAATTCCTGACATTTAATCCTAGTAAAAAGTCCATGTCTTAGGTCAGTTAGGATCACCACTTTATTTTAAGAATGTGAAATGTCAGAATAATAGTAGAGAGTGATTTATTTCAGCTTTAATTTCTTTCATCACATTCCCAGTGGGTCAGAAGTTTACATACACTCAATTAGTATTTGGTAACATTGCCTTGAAATTGTTTAACTTGGGTCAAACGTTTCAGGTAGCCTTCCACAACCTTCCCACAACAAGATAGGTGAATTTTGGACCATTCCTCCTGACAGAGCTGGTGTAACTGAGTCAGGTTTGTAGGCCTCCTTGCTCGCACACGCTTTTTCAGTTCTGCCCACACATTTTCTATAGAATTGAGGTCAGGGCTTTGTGATGACCACTCCAATACCTAGACTTTGTCGTCCTTATGCCATTTGCCATGACTTTGGAAGTATGCTTGGGGTCATTGTCCATTTGGAAGACCCATTTACGACCTAGCTTTAACTTTCTGACTGATGTCTTGAGATGTTGCTTTAATATATCCACATAATTTTCCTCCCTCATGATGCCATCTATTTTGTGAAGTGCACCAGTCCCTCCTGCAGCAAAGCATCCTCACAACATGATGCTGCCACCCCCATGCTTCATGGTTGGGATGGTGTTCTTCGGTTTGCAAGCCTCCCCCTTTTCCTCGAAACGTAACAATTGTCATTATGGCCAAACAGTTATATTTTTGTTTCATCAGACCAGAGGACATTTATCCAAAAAGTATGATCTTTGTCCCCATGAGCAGTTGCAAACCATAGTCTGGCTTTTTTTATGGCGGTTTTGGAGCAGTGGCTTCTTCCTTGCTAAGCGGCCTTTCAGGTTATGTCGATATAGGACTCGTTCTACTGTGGATATAGATACTTTTGTACCTGTTTCCTACAGCCTCTTCACAAAGGTCCTTTGCTCTTGTTCTGGGATTGATTTGCGCTTTTCGCACCAAAGTACGTTCATCTCTAGGAGACAGAACACGTCTCCTTCCTGAGCGTTATGACGGCTGCGTGGTCCCATGGTGTTTATACTTGCATACAATTGTTTGTACAGATGAACGTGGTACCTTCAGGCGTTTGGAAATTGCTCCTAAGAATGAAACAAACTTGTCGGGGTCTACAATTTTTTTCTGAGGTCTTGGCTGAGATCTTTTGATTTTACCATGATGTCAAGCAAAGAGGCACTGAGTTTGAAGGTAGGCCTTGAAATACATCCACAGGTACACCTCCAATTGACTCAAATTATGTCATTTTGCCTATCAGAAGCATCTAAAGCCATGACATCATTTTCTGGAATTTTCCAAGCTGTTTAAAGGCACAGTCAACTTAGTGTATGTAATCTTCTGACCCACTGGAATTGAGATACAGTGAATTATAAGTGAAATAATATGTCTGTAAACAATTATTGGAAAAATTACTTGTGTCATGCACAAGTCATGCCAAAACTATAGTTTGTTAACAAGGAATTTGTGGAGTGGTTGAAACACGAGTTTTAATAACTCAAACCTAAGTGTATGTAATCTTCCGACTCTATTAATTTGCGGATGCCCATCATCCATTTTGTATATGTTACTGATTTCAATTTGTATTATATGTTACGAATAGCAATTTGTACAATATGTTACGAATTACAATTCATACAATATGTTAAGAATTTTGCAAAACATACAATATGTAAAAAATTAGCTAAACTTATGACATGTGACGAATTCCAATTTGCTCTGGCTAACGTTATCTAGGTGGCTCGGTGGATAATGGTAATGCTAGCTAGCTGGCAAACGTTAGCAAAGCTAGGCGTTAGGGGTTCAGTTTAGGGTTTAGGTTCGGTTAAAGGGTTGAGGTTAGGGTTAGGGTTAGCTAACATTCTAAGTAGCAGCAAAGTAGCTAAAAAGTAGTAAGTAGTTGCAAAGTTGCTAATTAGCTAAATTGCTCAAGTTGACCAAACCTTCTATCTTATGAAATCATACCAAACGTAACATATCATTCTAATTTCAGTGCCAGATTTACAATTACTATATTACATCTAGTCTATGAGACCAGTCTGAAGAGAGAAGTGGGGTGTTAAGGGTGGATAGCTGCATTATGATCTTTCAAAATGAAACAGATCCACTGAATTCTGCTGGCCACAAATAAAAGGCAAAGAGCTAGCTACACTGTTACAGTTAGACCACACAAGACTAGCCACATAAAACAGCTTGTATGGATGATTAATAACTCTCCATTTGCTGCCAGTATTCAAATGCTTAGCAAATCAAATATTCACTTTTTCTACATACCCCAGCCCTTTTTGTTTGGCAAACACACGATGGTACAGGCTATAAAACTAGAAACTGCCCTGGCCATTAGTCTACACAGCTGAAGGATAAATCTCCATAAATATGGATTTAGTGTCTTAAAGCTGCAGACATGGCCACTTCCCAGTCTAGTTCACCACTTGTTTGGAGTATTACTGATGTAAGCAGGGAGCCACTAACCCAAACACCATTATGGGTTTATTATCACTTAGCTACATCCTATGCTAAGCTCATTTAGAGGCTTTGCTGTTTTGGGCTTTGCTGATCTGTTAAAAGCATTAAAATCTTTGTGGGCAAATATTGTGTCTTTATAAACACATACAGTATGTTTCCTAACACCATATGATATTATGTGAAATTGCAAATGCCAAATAGAAAACAAACAATCTCACATTTTTTGCTGCTCTCTTTTTCTGGTCTCCAGAGAGGGTCTGGTTGCTATGTTGGTTGCTAGCGAGTGACCAGTCCCAACAGTGAATTGAGTCAGGTGTTCTGGAGCTTTTCTCACGTAACAGGATCTATTTCTGAGAATAGTCCCTCTCTGTTCCCTCCTAAAACACTCAACAATTATCATTTCCCTCCTAAATCAGCAATCATCATTTAACACAGCAGGAGGATAGGATGTCTCAGCTTTCCTACTCTACCTACAACCCAATCCCAGTCCGCTACAGTTAAGTATTTATGTTTTCTGTTTAATTGCCTTCTCTCATGAGAACTCTCAATACTGCCACAGTAGCTTCAATAATGCTTCATGGTCAGCTTCATGTTGTACTTTTCATTTCTCCCATTAGCCGTCATTCATCATTTGGAATACGGACTGCAGCTATTATATTCTATATATTATATTATATTATATTATATTATATATATTCTATTATATTCTCTATATTTCGTTCTTATCTCGTCTTTTAGGTGGCAGGTGCCCAAACTGAAAAAATGGAACCCCGCCATCAGCTTTGTATTTCTGCCTCTCTCTGCTGCGCGTATCAGCCAACCAGACCGAATATTGATGATGTAAATCAAGCTTTATCAAGAGTTAACCAAAGAGTATGCTGCTGTAGTTAGCTACACACACCTTAGTGACTGTATCTCAAGCCATGCATGTTTGGATAACAGACCCGTACAATCTCAGTACAGGGTAGACTGAGAAGAGGCACAACCTGGCGTGCACAAGCTCTGTACAGAGCAGACCAACAGGCACAACCTGGCGTGCACAAGCTCTGTACAGAGCGGACCAACAGGCACAATCTGGCGTGCACAAGCTCTGTACAGAGCGGACCAACAGGCACAATCTGGCGTGCACAAGCTCTGTACAGAGCGGACCAACAGGCACAACGTGGCGTGCACAAGCTCTGTACAGAGCAGACCAACAGGCACAACCTGGCGTGCACAAGCTCTGTACAGAGCAGACCAACAGGCACAACCTGGCGTGCACAAGCTCTGTACAGAGCAGACCAACAGGCACAACCTGGCGTGCACAAGCTCTGTACAGGGCAGACCAACAGGCACATACACCGGACGGGGTGGGGTGGAGGATGGCAAACTTGACAACGACTTATGGGTTCAGAACAACAACAACCAGCTTTATAAAAAAGGGCACAAGTTGACTCCTATCTGTGCTAGTGTCTGATTCTATCTGAACACAACAGAACATTCTTTCATGTCAGCAGCACTCCAAACTCCAACACCACTGAGAGTTCCCTGAATAGAGGAGAGGAACACCATAAGTGAACTAGCCTTAGAGAGACAATGCAATATGCACTCTTAAACAAAGGCTCAGGAAAGACTTTGCCCTGATTCTGACTCCTCTGCAATGATAAAACCAAGTCGACTAACGTGCCAACTGTTTAGAAAGCCTCGGAAGTGCTTTTAGATTTGACTGAACAGAGTTTAATCTTCTTGACAGTAGGGTGCATTACCCAAGGGTTCACCTCGACACTTACAATGAGAATTACACACTTCATGTTGGAGCACCCATAAGCAGGCAAGTCCCTACTAGATCTGTTTCAACTTGAACATACACTATACACATCATATACAAACAACATATACACTATTCGTACAAAAGTAAGTGGACACCCCTTCAAATCAGTGGATTTGGCAATTTCAGCCAAACCGTTGCTGACAGGTGAATAAAATTGAGCACAAAGTCATGCAATCTCCATAGACAATCATTGGCATTAGAATGGCTTTGCTGAAGAACTCAGTGACTTTCAATGAGGCACCATCATAGGATGCCACCTTTCCAACAAGTTAGTAAATCAAATTTTTGACATGCAAGAGCTGCCCCGGTCAACTGTAAGTGCTGTCATTGTGAAGTGGAAACGTCTAGAAGCAACAACGGCTCAACTGCGAAGTGGCTATCACAGACTGGAACATGTTCCGGGATTCTTCCAATGGCATTGAAGAGTACACTACATCAGTCAATGGCTTTATCAATAAGTGCATCGAGGACATCGTCCCCACAGTGACTGTACGTACATACCCCAAACAGAAGCCATGGATTACAGGCAACATTCGCACTAAGCTAAAGGGTAGAGCTGCCGCTTTCAAGGTGCGAAACTCCAACCGTAAGCTTAAAGAAATCCTGCTATGACCTGAAACGAACCATCAAACAGGCAAAGCATCAATACAGAGCTAAGATTGAATCACCCTACACCGGCTCCGACGCTTGTCTTATGTGGCAGGGCTTGCAAACTATTACAGACTACAAAGGGAAGCACAGCCGCGAGCTGCCCAGTGACACGAGCCTACCAGACGAGCTAAATCACTTCTATGATTGCTTCGAGGCAAGCAACACTGAGGCATGCATGAGAGCATCAGCTGTTCCGGACGACTGTGTGATCCCGCTCTCCGTAGCCGACGTAAGTAAGACGTTTAAACAGGTCAACATACACAAGGCTGCGGGGCCAGACGGATTACCAGGACGTGTGCTCCGGGCATGTGCTGACCAACTGGCAGGTGTCTTCACTGACATTTTCAACATGTCCCTGATTGAGTCTGTAATACCAACATGTTTCAAGCAGACCACCATAGTCCCTGTGCCCAAGAACACAAAGGCAACCTACCTAACTGACTACAGACCCGTAGCACTCACGTCCGTAGCCATGAAGTTCTTTGAAAGGTTGGTCATGGCTAAGATCAACACCATTATCCCAGAAACCCTAGACCCACTCCAATTTGCATACCGCCCAAACAGATCCACAGGTGATGCAATATCTATTGAACTCCACACTGCCCTTTCCCACCTGGACAAAAGGAACACCTATGTGAGAATGCTATTCGTTCAACACCATAGTGCCCACAAAGCTCCTCACTAAGCGAAGGATCCTGGGACTAAACACCTCCCTCTGCAACTGGATCCTGGACTTCCTGACGGGCCGCCCCCAGGTGGTGAGGGTAGGTAGCAACACATCTGCCATGCTGATCCTCAACACTGGAGCTCCCCAGGGGTGCGTGCTCAGTCCCCTCCTGTACTCCCTGTTCACCCACGACTGCATGGCCAGGAACGACTCCAACACCATCATTAAGTTTTCAGACAACACAACAGTGGTAGGCCTGATCACCGACAACGACAAGACAGCCTATAGGGAGGAGGTCAGAGACCTGGCCGGGTGATGCGAGAATAACAACCTGTCCCTCAACGTAACCAAGGCTAAGGAGATGATTGTGGACTACAGAAAAAGGAGGACCGAGCACGCCCCCATTCTCATCGACGGGACTGTAGTGGAGCAGGTTGAGAGCTTCAAGTTCCTTGGTGTCCACATCAACAACAAACTAGAATGGTCCAAACACACCAAGACAGTCGTGAAGAGGGCACGACAAAGCCTATTCCCCCTCAGGAAAATGAAAAGATTTGGCATGGGTCCTGAGATCCTCAAATGGTTCTACAGCTGCAACATCGAGAGCATCCTGACTGGTTGCATAACTGCCTGGTACAGCAATTGCTCAGCCTCTGACCGCAAGGCAGTACAGAGGGTAGTGCGTGGGGCTAAGCTGCTGAGTCAGAGGAAGGCCCTAAAAATTGTCAACGACCCCAGCCACCCCAGTTATAGACTGTTCGCTCTACTACCACATGGCAAGCGGTACCGGAGTGCAAAGTCTAGGACAAAAAGGCTTCTCAACAGAATTTACCCCCAAGCCATAAGACTCCTGAACAGGTAATCAAATGGCTATACGGACTATTTGCATTGTGTGCCCCCCCAACCCCCCAACCCCTCTTTTTACACTGCTGCTACTCTCTGTTTATCATATATGCATAGCCACTTTAACTATACATTCACGTACATACAACCTCAATCAGCCTGACTAACCGGTGTCTGTATATAGCCTCGCTACTTTTATAGCCTCGCTACTGTATATAGCCTGTCTTTTTATTGTTGATTTATTTCTTTACTTACCTATTGTTCACCTAACACCTTTTTTGCACTATTGGTTAGAGCCTGTAAGTAAGCATTTCACTGTAAGGTCTACAACTGTTGTATTCGGCACACGTGACAAATAAACTTTGATTTGATTTGATTTGGTAGGCCACACAAGCTCACAGAACAGGATTGTCTGTCCTGGGCTGCAACACTCACTACCAAACTTCCTCTGGAAGTAACGTCAGCACAAGAACTGTTTGTCAGGAGCTTCATGAAATGGGTTTCCATGGCCGAGCAGCCGCACTCAAGCCTGAGATCACCATGCACAATGCCAAGCGTCAGCTGGAGTGGTATAAAGCTTGCCGCCATTGGACTGGAGCAGTGGAAACACGTTCTCTGGAGTGACGAATCACGCTTCACCATCTGGCAGTCCGACGGATGAATCTGGGCTTGGCGGATGCCAGGACAACGCTACATTTGCATAGTGCAAACTGTAAAGTTTGGTGGAGGAAGAATAATGATTTGAATCTGTTTTTCATGGTTCGGGGTAAGCCCCTTAATTCCAGCGAAGGGAAATCTTAACGCTACAGCATACAATGACATTATAGGCAATTTTGTGCTTCCAATTCTGTGGCAACAGTTTGGGAAAGGCCCTTTCCTGACATTGCCCCCATGCACCAAGCGAGGTCCACACAGAAATGGTTTGTGTTGGCTGCTATAACAGCAAAGGGGGACCAACTCCATATTAATGGCCATGATATTGTAATGAGATGTTAGACAAGCAGGTGTCCACATACTTTTAGTTATGTAGTGTACGTTAGTTACTTTATGGAGAGACAATTACAGTTACCCCAATTCTAACAATTCACTATATTTCCTCTGGGGATAGATGTTCTATTTCTCACCACATATTAATATTTCAAAACTGGTGTGTGAAATAATGTGATTAACTGTGGTCCCTTGTGACTCAGTTGGTAGAGCACGGCGCTTTCAATGCCAGGGTTGTGGGTTTGATTCCCACAGGGGACCAGTATGAACATGTATACACGCTACTGTAAATTGCTCTGGATAAGAGCCTCTTCTAAATGACAAAAATGTAAGCTGCGTAACACTCTGTAAATAATGTGATTAACTGTGGACCACTGTAAATAATGGGATTAACTGTGGAACACTGTAAATAATGGGATTAACTGTGGAACTATCACGTTCCTGACCTGTTTTCTGTTTAGTTTTGTGTGTTAGTTGGTCAGGACGTGAGTTTGGGTGGGCATTCTATGTTGTCTGTTTCTATGTTGGTTTAGGGTTGCCTGGTATGGCTCTCAATTGGAGGCAGGTGTTTGGCGTTCCTCTAATTGAGAGTCATATTTAGGTAGGCTGTTCACAGTGTTTGTTTGTGGGTGGTTGTCTCCTGTGTCTGTGTCAATGTTTGCACCATACGGGACTGTTTACGGTTTGTTCATTTCATGTAGTCTGTTCCTGTTCATTTCGTTCTTCACGTTGTATGTAAGTTCGTCGTTCAGGTCTGTCTACTTTCGTTTTGTTATTTTGTATCATTTTCAAGTATAGTTCGTTTTGTCTTGTTAAATAAATTCATCATGTCATTTCAACGCGCTGCACCTTGGTTCAATCCCTGCTCCTCCTCTTCAGATGAAGAGGAGGAGGACCGCCGTTACAGGAACACTGTAAATAATGGGATTAACTGTGGAACACTGTAAATAATGGGATTAACTGTGGAACACTGTAAATAATGGGATTAACTGTGGAACACTGTAAATAATGGGATTTACTGTGGAACACTGTAAATAATGGGATTAACTGTGGAACACTGTAAATAATGGGATTAACTGTGGAACACTGTAAATAATGGGATTTACTGTGGAACACTGTAAATAATGTGATTAACTGTGGAACACTGTAAATAATGGGATTTACTGTGGAACACTGTAAATAATGGGATTACCTGTGGAACACTGTAAATAATGAGATTAACTGTGGAACACTGTAAATAATGGGATTAACTGTGGAACACTGTAAATAAAACAGATGAGGAAATGTCCTCTTATAGTTCTGACCTTTTCCTTTCCATCCTTTGTGAGAATTTCATTCTGTACTATGGTACTTTATTCTGTGCGATGGTACTTCATTCTGTACTATGGTACTTCATTCTCTACTATGGTACTTTATTCTGTGCTATGGTACTTCATTATGTGCTATGGTACTTCATTCTGTGCTATGGTACTTCATTCTGTGCTATGGTACTTCATTCTCTACTATGGTACTTCATTCTGTGCTATGGTACTTCATTCTGTGCTATGGTACTTCATTCTGTGCTATGGTACTTCATTGGCACTCTGAGGAATTGGTGTTTGCAGTGAGGGAACACAGCTACCATGTCCTCCCTCCTTCCCTTCCTACCTCATTCCCGCCGCCCTTCCTCCACCCCAACCCATCACTTTACGGGGGAATCTTCCCCATCTCTGGACAGCTTCCAGATCGACACGTCTTATGCCTCTCACCATCTCTCATGAGCTCCCAGAGAGACCAACAGCTTGTCAGAGTGAGTGGTGAAAGACATTTCACTCACCACTGCCCAAAAGAAGTCGCTCACTTCTCGACTCCAGTCTCCAGCACGCCCCTCTGATGGAGAGAAGGAGAAAACTAACATATTGAGGACAAGAAGGAGACAGATGCAAAAGGGAAGCTCGGTTGGCACTGCAGAGCTATGCAAAAAAAAGAAAGGGAAATCAACAATTGTATGACGAGTTTGTTTGGACAAACCTGTTCGCCTTTGCAAGCTTCAGCAATCACTTTTGAATAATATTATGATTTTTGAGAGGTCATTGAAAGGGCATTGGCTTCAAAGTAACTTCCTCAATAGGAAGTGACAGGAAAGTATTTATGTTTTGTCCACCTTCTCCTTGACAAATGAGAAGAGCAATACAATCTATTTTGAACAGATTGTGTATAAATAGGAAATGAAACTATGAAAGAAAAACAATATCATGACAAAGAAATTCCTTTGTCCTGTTCTCACACATGTATGTTACAAGCTGTTCTCACACATGTATGTTTACAAGCTGTTCTCACACATGTATGTTTACCAGCTGTTCTCACACATGTATGTTTACCAGCTTTTCTCACACATGTATGTTTACAAGCTGTTCTCACACATGTATGTTTACCAGCTGTTCTCACACATGTATGTTTAACAGCTGTTCTCACACATGTACGTTTACCAGCTGCTCTCACACATGTATGTTTACAAGCTGTTCTCACACATGTATGTTACAAGATGTTCTCACACATATATGTTTACCAGCTGTTCTCAAACATGTATGTTTACAAGCTGTTCTCACACATGTATGTTACAAGCTGTTCTCACACATGTATGTTTACCAGTTGTTCTCACACATGTATGTTACAAGCTGTTCTCACACATGTATGTTTACAAGCTGTTCTCACACATGTATGTTTACCAGCTGTTCTCACACATGTATGTTTACCAGCTTTTCTCACACATGTATGTTTACAAGCTGTTCTCACACATGTATGTTTACCAGCTGTTCTCACACATGTATGTTTAACAGCTGTTCTCACACATGTATGTTTACCAGCTGCTCTCACACATGTATGTTTACAAGCTGTTCTCACACATGTATGTTACAAGATGTTCTCACACATATATGTTTACCAGCTGTTCTCAAACATGTATGTTTACAAGCTGTTCTCACACATGTATGTTACAAGCTGTTCTCACACATGTATGTTTACCAGTTGTTCTCACACATGTATGTTACAAGCTGTTCTCACACATGTATGTTACAAGCTGTTCTCACACATGTATGTTACAAGCTGTTCTCACACATGTATGTTTACCAGCTGCTCTCACACATATATGTTTACCAGCTGTTCTCACACATGTATGTTTACCAGCTGTTCTCACACATGTATGTTTACCAGCTGTTCTCACACATGTATGTTACAAGCTGTTCTCACACATGTATGTTTACAAGCTGTTCTCACACATGTATGTTTACCAGCTGTTCTCACACATGTATGTTTACCAGCTGTTCTCACACATGTATGTTTACCAGCTGTTCTCACACATGTATGTTTACCAGCTGTTCTCACACATGTATGTTTACCAGCTGTTCTCACACATGTATGTTTACCAGCTGTTCTCACACATGTATGTTTACCAGCTGCTCTCACACATGTATGTTTACAAGCTGTTCTCACACATGTATGTTACAAGATGTTCTCACACATATATGTTTACCAGCTGTTCTCAAACATGTATGTTTACAAGCTGTTCTCACACATGTATGTGACAAGCTGTTCTCACACATGTATGTTTACAAGCTGTTCTCACACATGTATGTTACAAGCTGTTCTCACACATGTATGTTACAAGCTGTTCTCACACATGTATGTTTACCAGCTGCTCTCACACATATATGTTTACCAGCTGTTCTCACACATGTATGTTTACCAGCTGTTCTCACACATGTATGTTTACAAGCTGTTCTCACACATGTATGTTTACAAGCTGTTCTCACACATGTATGTTTACCAGCTGTTCTCACACATGTATGTTTACCAGCTGTTCTCACACATGTATGTTTACCAGCTGTTCTCACACATGTATGTTTACCAGCTGTTCTCACACATGTATGTTTACCAGCTGTTTTCACACATGTATGTTTACCAGCTGTTCTCACACATGTATGTTTACCAGCTGTTCTCACACATGTATGTTTACCAGCTGTTCTCACACATGTATGTTTACAAGCTGTTCTCACACATGTACGTTTACCAGCTGTTCTCACACATGTATGTTACAAGATGTTCTCACACATGTATGCTTACCAGCTGTTCTCACACATGTATGTTTACCAGCTGTTCTCACACATGTATGTTTACCAGCTGTTCTCACACATGTATGTTTACCAGCTGTTCTCACACATGTATGTTTACCAGCTGTTCTCACACATGTATGTTACAAGCTGTTCTCACACATGTATGTCTACAAGCTGTTCTCACACATGTATGTGTCACGACTTCTGCCGAAGTCGTTGCCTCTCCTTGTCCGGGCGGTGTTCGGCGGTCGACTTCACCGGTCTTCTAGTCATCATCGATCCATTTTTTCATTTTCCATTGGTTTTGTCTTGTCTTCCCACACACCTGTTGTCAATCCCATTCATTACCTGTTGTGTATTTAACCCTCTGTTTCCCTTCATGTGTTTGTCAGAGATTGTTCGTTGTCATGTGTTGTGTTAATTGTGTATAGGTGTGCGACGGGTCTTCGTACCCAGATTTGTTTTTATATTTTTCCGTGAGTGTTATGGAGCAGATTACTAGGACTTTAATTAAAGTACTCCATTCTACACTCTATTTGACTCTCCTGCGCCTGACTTCCTCTGCCACTTATACACGCCATTGTGACAGAATCTCTGACCTTAAAAAATGAAGTCAGCAGGAGGAGGCACTTCACTAATGGAGGTTGAGGAACGCGTCCTGGAACACGCGGCGGAGATTGACAGTCTGTGCACTGCCATGGATCGCATTGTCCAGAGTATGGATCGCTGGGAGAGACAGGGAGCGTGTCCAGTACCTCCACCACCCCCTGGAATTCCTTCGAACGTTTTTTCCCCTCCGGAACAGAACAGGATCCAGTTATCCCTACCCACGGGATACAATGGAGATACTGCCAGCTGCCAGGGTTTTCTCCTAAAACTGAACTTGTATCTGGCCACGGTCTCTCCAGTACCATCAGACCGTGAGAAAAGCTTCGCCCTCATCTCCTGCCTTACCGGGAAAGCCCTGGAGTGGGCCAACGCTGTGTGTGGAGAGGATAAGGCGTTGGACCATTTTGAGGAGCTCATCTGCCATTTCCGGAAGGTATTCGACCACCCATCCGAAGGCAGAGCAGCAGGTGAGCTCCTCTATCATCTGAGGCAGGGGAAGAGGAGTGCTCAGGAGTTCGCGTTGGAGTTTAGGACTTTGGCTGCCGGCGCTGGATGGAGCGACAGGGCCCTGATCGACCACTACCGTTGTAGTCTACGCGAGGACGTCCGTCGGGAGCTGGCCTGTAGAGACACCACCCTCAACTTCGACCAACTGGTGGATATGTCAATCAGGCTGGACAACATGCTGGCTACTCGGGGACGTCTAGATCGGGGTCTGGTTGTTCCATCCTCCCGCACTCTCTCTCCCGAACCTATGGAATTGGGAGGGATGGTGCGCAGGGAGACCGGAGGGGGTACCCGCTCGAGCACCATCTATGATCGCAGAGATCACACTGCTGATCGGTGCCGGGTTGGTTCCTCTGGGAATAGAGAAGGCAGGCAGGGCACTCTGGCATCACCCCAGGTGAGTAGGCACCATTCTCATCCAGAGCCCTCTGTTGCACTTATGTTTGTCTCTGTCACTTTTCCGGATTTTTCCCTGCAGTCCCAGTATAAGGCGCTAGTAGATTCAGGCGCGGCTGGAAATTTCATTAATAAAAATTTAGCTCATAGTTTAGGGCTTCCTATTGTGTCTGTGGATATGCCTGTTCCTATTCATGCCTTAGATAGTCGACCATTAGGGTCAGGTTTTATCAGGGAGGTCACCGCACCGTTGAATATGATAACGCAGGAGGGTCACAAGGAGAAGATTAGTCTTTTCCTTATTGATTCCCCTGCGTATTCTGTGGTGCTAGGTCTACCCTGGTTAGCGTGTCATAACCCCACTGTTTCTTGGCCACAGAGGGCTCTCACGGGGTGGTCGCGAGAGTGCTCAGGTAGGTGTTTAGGGGTTTCCGTTGGTGCTACTACGGTGGAAAGTCCAGACCAGGTCTCCACCGTGCGCATTCCCCCTGAATATGCCGATTTGGCACTCGCCTTCTGTAAAAAGAAGGCGACTCAATTACCACCCCATCGACAGGGGGATTGTGCGATAGATCTCCTGGTAGACGCTGCATATCCCAGGAGTCATGTGTATCCTCTGTCGCAAGCGGAGACAGTGGCTATGGATAATTATATCTCTGAATCCCTGCGTCAGGGGTTCATTAAGCCATCCATTTCACCCGCCTCTTCGAGTTTCTTTTTTGTGAAGAAGAAGGATGGCGGTTTACGCCCGTGCATTGATTATCGAGACCTTAATAAAATCACGGTAAAATATAGTTACCCGCTACCTTTGATCAATACAGTAATGGAGTCAATGCGCGGGGCCCGCTTCTTCACAAAATTGGATCTCAGGAGTGCGTACAATCTGGTGCGTATTAGGAGGGGTGATGAGTGGAAGACGGCATTTAGCACCACCTCAGGTCATTATGAGTACCTGGTCATGCCATATGGGTTGATGAATGCTCCATCAGTCTTCCAATCGTTTGTAGATGAGATCTTCAGGGACCTGAACGGGCAGGGTGTAGTGGTGTATATCGATGATATTTTGATATACTCTGCTACACGCGCTGAGCATGTGTCCTTGGTGCGCAGGGTGCTTGGTCGCCTGTTGGAGCATGATTTATATGTCAAAGCTGAGAAATGCTTGTTCTTCCAACAATCCATCTCCTTCCTAGGGCATCAGATTTCCACTTCAGGAGTGGAGATGGAGAGCGACCGCATTACAGCCGTGCGTAATTGGCCGACTCCAACCACGGTAAAGGAGGTGCAGCGTTTTTTAGGGTTTGCCAATTACTACCGGAGATTTATCCGGGGTTTTGGTCAGGTTGCAGCTCCCATTACCTCACTGCTAAAGGGGGGACCGGTGCGCTTGCAGTGGTCGGCCGAGGCGAATAGGGCTTTTGGTAAACTGAAGGCTCTGTTTACCTCGGCGCCTGTGTTGGCTCATCCGGATCCCTCTTTGCCATTCATAGTAGAGGTGGACGCATCCGAAGCTGGGATAGGAGCAGTGCTCTCTCAGCGTTCGGGTGTGCCACCGAAGCTTCGCCCCTGTGCTTTCTTTTCGAAGAAGCTCAGCCCGGCGGAGCGTAACTATGATGTGGGGGACCGAGAGCTGTTAGCTGTCGTAAAAGCCTTGAAGGTGTGGAGGCATTGGCTTGAGGGGGCTAATCACCCTTTTCTCATCTGGACTGACCACCGCAATCTGGAGTACATCCGGCAGGCGAAGAGACTAAATCCTCGCCAGGCAAGGTGGGCCATGTTTTTCACTCGTTTTGTGTTTACGCTTACTTACAGACCAGGCTCCCAGAACGTCAAGGCAGACGCATTGTCTCGGCTGTATGACACAGAGGAGCGACCCATGGATCCCACTCCCATACTCTCAGAGTCGTGTTTGGTGGCGCCAGTAGTGTGGGAGCTGGACGCGGACATTGAGCGGGCGTCACGTGCAGAGCCCTCTCCTCCTGAGTGTCCAGCTGGTCGTCTGTACGTTCCGTCTGCTGTCCGCGACCGATTGATCTATTGGGCTCACACATCACCCTCCTCTGGTTATCCTGGGATAGGTCGGACGATGCGCTGTCTTGATGGGAGGTACTGGTGGCCCACTTTAGCTAAGGACGTGAGGATTTATGTTTCCTCCTGTTCGGTGTGCGCCCAGTGCAAGGCTCCTAGACACCTGCCTAGAGGTAAGCTTTTACCTTTACCCGTTCCTCAACGGCCGTGGTCGCACCTGTCAGTGGATTTTGTGACTGATCTTCCACCTTCACAGGGTTACACCACGATCCTGGTCGTTGTGGATCGGTTCTCTAAGTCCTGTCGTCTTCTCCCTTTGCCCGGTCTCCCTACGGCCTTACAAACTGCGGAGGCTCTGTTTACACATGTTTTCCGGCATTATGGGGTGCCTGAGGATATAGTGTCTGATCGGGGTCCCCAGTTCACGTCAAGGGTCTGGAAGGCGTTCATGGAAAGTCTGGGGATCTCGGTTAGTCTTACCTCAGGTTTTCACCCCGAGAGTAATGGGCAGGTGGAGAGAGTTAACCAGGATGTGGGCACGTTTCTGCGGTCCTATTGCCAGGACCGGCCAGGGGAGTGGGCGAAGTTCGTGCCCTGGGCAGAGATAGCCCAGAACTCGCTACGTCACTCCTCCACTAACCTTACCCCTTTTCAATGTGTATTAGGGTATCAGCCGGTTCTGGCTCCTTGGCATCAGAGTCAGACCGAAGCTCCTGCGGTGGACAATTGGTTTCGGCACGCTGAGGAAACTTGGGAGGCAGCCCACGTCCACCTTCAGCGTGCCATAAGGCGCCAGAAAATTGGCGCAGACCGTCGCCGCAGTGAGGCCCCGGTGTTCGTACCAGGGGACAGGGTCTGGCTCTCGACCCGAAACCTGCCCCTCCGCCTGCTCTGCCGGAAGCTGTGTCCGCGGTTTGTGGGGCCGTTTAAAGTCCTGAGGAGAGTGAACGAGGTATGTTATAGATTACAACTGCCCATTAATTACCGTATTAACCCCTCGTTCCATGTGTCTCTCCTCAGGCCGGTGGTGGCTGGCCCGCTCCAGGAGGCTGAAGTGCGTGAAGTTCCTCCGCCTCCTCTAGACATCGAGGGGGTCCCGGCGTACGCTATTCGATCCATTTTGGATTCGAGACGTCGGGCGAGGGGCCTTCAGTACCTCGTGGACTGGGAGGGGTACGGGCCGGAGGAGAGATGCTGGGTTCCGGTGGAGGACGTTTTAGATCCTTCTATGTTAAAAGAATTCCACCGCCTCCATCCGGATCGCCCTGCACCTCGCCCTCCGGGTCGTCCCCGAGGCCGGTGTCGACGCGCTGCTGGAGCCGCGCGTCAGGGGGGGGGTAATGTCACGACTTCTGCCGAAGTCGTTGCCTCTCCTTGTCCGGGCGGTGTTCGGCGGTCGACTTCACCGGTCTTCTAGTCATCATCGATCCATTTTTCATTTTCCATTGGTTTTGTCTTGTCTTCCCACACACCTGTTGTCAATCCCATTCATTACCTGTTGTGTATTTAACCCTCTGTTTCCCTTCATGTGTTTGTCAGAGATTGTTTGTTGTCATGTGTTGTGTTAATTGTGTATAGGTGTGCGACGGGTCTTCATACCCAGATTTGTTTTTATATTTTTTCCGTGAGTGTTATGGAGCAGATTACTAGGACTTTAATTAAAGTACTCCATTCTACACTCTATTTGACTCTCCTGCGCCTGACTTCCTCTGCCACTTATACACGCCATTGTGACAGTATGTTTACAAGCTGTTCTCACACATGTATGTTTACCAGCTGTTCTTACACATGTATGTTTACAAGCTGTTCTCACACATGTATGTCACAAGCTGTTCTCACACACAATTTATTTGGATAAGCTAACACAACGTGCCATTTGAACACAGGAGTGATGGTTGCTGATAATGGGCCTCTGCACACCTATGTAGATATTCCATAAAAAATCTGCCGTTTACAGCTACAATAGTCATTTACAACATTAACAATGTCTACACTATTTCTGATCAATTTGATGTCGTTTTAATGGACAGAAAAATGTACTTTTATTTCGAAAACAGACATTTCTAAGTGACCCCAAACTTTTGAACGGTAGTGCATGTTTACAAGCTAAACGTTTCGTAAACGTCACAAGTGTCATTCAGATGTAATACTATATTTTTCTGAAGCAGAGTGACAACATAATGCCAGGTATAAATGCTCCACAAAATGGAGGCAGCCTCACAATCTTGGACAAATCCTGGTGAAAGTGTTACCTGTTAGAACAGTCAATCTTCCTGTTAGCCAAGCAGGAAATCCCATGGCTGTCACTTTGGGTCATGTCAATAGGAAGGGAACTAGACCAGCCCAGTTACACAGCCAGTACGACCAGGTAGATGGACCTGAACACCCTTTAAACTTTGACCTGGGTGTAGCTTTGAGCATGCACCTCCTAGATGCAAACTGCTGCAAAATGCAAGGTTTGTCATTTCAAGACATCATTGTATCATTGCAATGACATTAATAATCATGCTATCATGTACCATCCTCCTAATGTTTTGTATACAGAGTAAACTGTAGCAAAAAGTATAACATTGACAACTAGAGTATAGTAGCAGATACAGTGACCGTGGCAGGCTTGTATGGTCCATGTGGTTACAGAGTTTAGACACAGCGTAAGACCTGGAGCTAGTAGCAGGTTACACAGTCAGAAGAGAGCTGTATATACTACAGTTTAGCATACTGCCAAGCAGCAGAACAGTAAACATGGAGAGGAGATGGGGAGGAGAGGACAGGAGGGAAGATGTGGCAGGGGAGGGAGGAGATGGAGAGGAGTGGAGAAGACAGGAGAGGAGAGGGGGGAGGAGGGGCTACAGGAAGGGACGGTAGAGGAGGAAAGAGGGGAGGAGGGGAGAGATTAGGAAGTATAGAGGAAATGGGGGGAGGAGAGTAGAGGGAAGTAAATGGAGCAGAGAGGAAAATAAAGGAGAGGGGGAAGAAGTGAAGACAGGAGAAGATAAGGAGAGGAAAAGGGATAAGATGGGAGGGAGGGAAGGGTAAGAGATGAGAAGCCTCTGATGCAGAGGAGCAGAGAGAGAGAGGATTAACAGAGCTGGAAGCCAACACACACACACACAACACCCTGAGCACTGATCCCACTGGTCTCAAACACATTGAATCAACATTGTCTCAGCATAGTTTTGTCCATATTGTATCAAAGTGGGAAAACAATTTTGATTACGCACAACAACAACAACAACAAATCAACACCCAAACTTTCTTTGTGTGGTTTTAACTCAACATCAGGCTTCAGGTTTCAGGCTTAATTTGTTCCACATTGAGGTCCTGTTAATTGACAACTCAGTCAGGCTAATATCAGTAGCAGGCTAGACGTTGAACTGACGTCTGTGGGCTGCTCACTCTAAGGATCCAGACTGTTAACTATTGATATATGCCAGATAGCCAGGAGACACTGGCATAATTATACCCACAGAATCATAGAATCATCATCACAAGTCAGGTTTCCACTCTCAGAGCTACACAACTAAAGAGGTTTACAGACAATCACACAATGGATCAAAATGGTGTGTCATAGTTCCAGTGTATTATAACATTTTGGACAATGGCAAAACCAAATGGAAACAGGTTATTTTTACATTAAATTATTATTACAGATGTATTAATGTATATGTTATTCAAATGTTATTGGATTATTGAAATAATAATAATAAAGTATTATGTCTGATTGACAAAATGTATTCATGTAATCATGTTTCAACACAACGGGAACAAATACCTCCTACATGTAATCAATGGTGTCAGTCCTAGCTGTTTGACTTGACTATGTTCAATTTGATGAAGGTGTAACGGCTTTCCTCCTCCTCTTCATCCGAAGAGCAGGGATTGAACCAAAATGCAGCGTTTGAAGTCGACATAATATTTATTTACAAAACGGAAAACACGACAACACTTTAACAAACTACAAAACAATAAACGACGTAGACAGACCTGGACGACGAACTTACATGAAACACGAAGAACGCATGAACAGGGAAACTGACTACATAAAAGAACGAACATACAAACAAACCGAAAACAGTCCCGTGTGGCGCAACGACATACACAGACACAGGAGACAACCACCCACAAACTAACAGTGTGAAAACACCTACCTTAATATGACTCTCAATCAGAGGAAATGAAAACCCCCTGCCTCTAATTGAGAGCCATATTAGGTCACCCTTAAACAAACATAGAAACAGAAAACATAGACTGCCCACCCAAACTCACGTCCTGACCAACTAACACATACAAAAACTAACAGAAACAGGTCAGGAACGTGACAGAAGGGAACACTATGTCACATTTAAAAAGTTTTGTTCCCAATTAACAACGCATGAAGGTGATTTCAGTAGGGAACATTAATGCTTCCATCTGTCTCTAGCACTTCTGTGAGCCTTTTCCGTAGCTTCGGGAACACGCAGTAGTTAAGAAACATTTACCCAACCAATAGACCACTTCTCAGCAACGGGTACAGAAACATGTAACTTTTTACATGTAGTTATTTAATTAATCTACCTTTGTTAAGACACTGACTAAAGTTGCTCTGGATAAAAGCGTCTGCTAAATGACCAAAATATAAATGTAAAAATGAACACTTCAAAGAATGCTGGGTAACAAGACAAACTCTTTAATCAAATGAAATTGGGGGGGGGGACTGTGGATCGGTGTCTGTCCGTTCATACCTTAGTCACACGCGATTAGGTAAAGAAACTGGTATCCATGCTAACTACCTTCCATGCCTGGCCACTTGAGCATCTGGTCAATATAATGGATAATCTGTGTTCACACACGATAACTGAAATGTGTTAGTCACACGCGTTATCTCAATTGGGTGGGGGGGGGGGGGGGGGTGACATGGTGGGTGGGGGGGTGACACGTTTACTGTTGCCTTGTTTCTACATGAATGAATCTGGTGCATATAAAGTTCTGCCAAGTTAGGTACACTATATATACAAAAGTTGTGGATTCGGCTAGTTCAGCCACACCCGTTGCTGACAGGTGTATAAAATCGTGCACATAACCATGCAATAGACAAACATTGGCAGTAGAATGACCAACAAGTCAGCTCGTCAAATTTCTGCCCTACTAGAGTTACACCTCAAAGTGGTAGGCCACACAAGCTCACAGAAGGGGACCGCCGAGTGCTGAAGCTTGTAAAACATGTCTGTCCTCGGTTGCAACACTCACTACAGAGTTCCAAACTGGAAGCAACGTCAGTGCAAGAACTGTTCGTTGGGAGCTTCATGGCCGAGCAGCCGCAAACAAGCCATCACAATGCCAAGCGTCGGCTGAAGTGGTGTAAAGCTTGCCGCCATTTTACTCTGGAGTAGTGGAAACGTGTTCTCTGGAGTGATGAATCATGTTTCACCATCTGGCAGTTCGACGGACACATCTGAGTTTTGCGGAAAATGACAGGAAAACGCTACCTGCCCGAATGCATCACTCCAGAGAACGTGTTTCCAATGCTCCAGAGTCCAATGGCGGCGAGCTTTACACCACTCCAGCCAACGCTTGGCATTGTGCATGTTGATCTTAGGCTTGTGTGCAGCTGCTTGGCCATGGAAACTAATTTCATGAAGCTACCGAAGAACAGTTCCTTTGCTGACTGTAATGTTTGGTGGAGGAGGAATAATAGTCTGGGACTGTTTTTCATGGTTCAGGCCCCTTTAGTACCAGGGAAGGGAAATCTTAACGCTATAGCTTACAATGACATTCTAGATGATTCTGTGCTTCCAACTTTGTTGCAACGGTTTGGGGAAGGACATTTCCTGTTTCAGTTTGACAATGCCCCCGTGTACAAAGCAAGGTCCATACAGAAATGGTATGTCGAGATCGGTGTGGAAGAACTTGACTTGCCTGCACAGAACCCTGACCTCAACTCCATCGAACACCTTTGAAATTAATTGGAACAACGACTGCGAACCAGGACTAATCGCCCAACATCAGTGCCAACCTCACTAATGCACTTGTGGCTGAATGGAAGCAAGTCCCCGCAGCAATGTCCCAACATCTAGTGGAAAGCCTTCCCAGAAGAGGGGAGGCTGTTATAGCAGCAAAGGGGCGACCAACTCCATATTAATGCCCATAATTTTGGATTGAGATGTTCGACGAGCAGGGTTCCACATAATGTTGCTCATGTGGTGTATTTAATCAATGGGAGATGGATTTAAAGTGACAGCAATGCCATTTTCTCTCGCTCACCGCTGGAAGTGTAAGGATCAGAGCGCATACCTTTTATTGCAACTTTTTCCAAATCATCCATTTAGAGTTGCACAATGCAGCCTTTATGTTTTGATTTCTAAGAGATTCGCAGGTTTATAGGTCTATCACAACTGAATAAATAATGTATTTTATGGTGATGACTATATTAAACTGATTTATTCCACTTTTTAAAGTGTTGATACTTCCTAAACATGTTTATGTTAATAAACGGCCAACTACTGTGAGACCGGCAGCCATTTGCATTACAATTACCGTCTGACAAAATGTCATGACCGCCACCGCCTTTGGTGCAGCAAACAAAAAATATCCAGTCAGCGGCAGTCCTGTGGAAGAAAACAGTTTGTTGATGAGAGGTCGAAGGAGAATGGCAAGAATTGTACAAGCTAACAGGCGGGCCACAAACATGCAAATAATGGCGCAGAACAGCAGTGTTGTACTGCAGAATGGCATCTCAGAACGCACAACTCGTCAGTCATGGATGGGCTATTGCTGCAGACGACCACACCGGGTTGCACTCCAATCACCTAGAAACAAGATGAAGGTTTCCAGTGGAAGGGCAGAGGCGGATTATTTACTCGCCGACGTAGTTTCGACAGGATGCCTGCACGCCGGCCTCTCTTACGCCGCTCCTTCCTTTTCCGAGTTTAGGGCCTGATCCGTGGTGGGAAGTATGTCCTACACCGCTGACTCGTTGAAGTAGAAATCTGCATCCTAATCGTGGTTAGTGATCAGTGTTCTGATGTCCAGAAGCTCTTTTCGGTCATAGGAAACGATGCCAGAAAACAAAACAGCAGAACTGGCCAGGAGCCCATTAAACAAAAGCCATCCATTGCAGAGCCATTCTTTCAACATCAACACCCACCCCTGCTCCAGCCCCAGCAGAACTTGACGCACACCTCCATGTCAATCCGTCAGGAACATAAATGGGGCGACGCCAGCAGAATGTGCTTGGCTAGCACCCGCAACCTCATCCCCAGCTCGGGGAACATACGTCACCCTGACAACAGACAGATTAGTAGCACGGCTCTCGCCTCTGGATTTATTGTCCCAACATGTGTTTTTTATTTATTTTTTATGTTCGATGCTTGCTGTTTGCAGCCATCTAATGTTTCCTCTCTATATGCTGTACTTTGGAGACTGAAAATCCATCTAGGGATTTGTGCTGACATCACATACTCAGGTACCATGGTAACCGTAGCTATGTTATAATTTTTTTTTAACCGTATATGCTACTAATCAAACGAAAATAACAACCAAACAAGTCTTTGACCTGTTCTATAAGAGCTCCTGGTGCTCAAGCGGTAAAACATTTGAGATTCCGGTTCTCGATAGCGGTCAGCACAGGCCCACTTCAACCACTAGTCGAGCCAGATTTCAAGAAGCAGTTCTATTCAGTTCAATTTAAATTCTGTGTATTAATGGATGTCATGACATACACATAAAAAGACACTCAGGGTAAAAATGCAAAGGCACTTTTCCTCCATCTCCACCTTCGCTCAAGCACGGGAAGCATTCAGGAATACACTCATCTCAGGCCATAAAGGAGAGGAAGCTAACACTCCATTTCCGTCTGATAAAAGTATTTCAACTCCAGCTAGCTCTTACTCTACTGTCATAAAAGTCCCCTGAGTAGACAACTATATGCTCTAACAGTATTTTGCTTTGCCTGCTTAGCCTACATGTTGTGAAAGGATTGTAATAACATTATAATAAACTGATAAAAGCGTAGCCCATATAGTATTATTAGCCAATACTTTCATAATATATTAACATAGTAGAGAATTAAATAAATGTAACTAACAAAACAAACATATGGACTCTGGATTACTTTAGATCCCTCAAATTCAAATCTGCATCTCGAACCCAGTTCCACTGTTTGTATTTTTATTCTCCCCCCTGATCAGGGACTGATTTAGACCTGGGACACCAGGTGGGTGCAATTAATTATCAGGTAGAACAGGAAACCAGCAGTAGTCCATACCTTGTAGGGTCAGAGTTGAATAACCCTGCCTCTGGTGGTCTTTTAAAATATGCATTTATCTTTGACCTTTTCAACTAAAGGCACATTAGTGGATTGATATTCTGAAAATCAGTATTATGCCACCTTACCACACCATTGTATATAACTGTATTTAACTCTACCATGACATTATGTAAATTTGATTTTACAAGTAGTTTTTTCCTTCATAATAGCTTTTACAATTACAGATTAGTAAGAGAAGGCATTAAAAAGCAGTCATCATCTCATACTCCACTGTGCACCTTCTTTAACTCTGACATCTACATGAGGGAAGTCGTAGGCTGCTGTAGCTGTGCTCAGTGTGGATGACCAACGGTAGACCACAACAAGATAACCCTTCTCAGAGGTTTTAACTGAACTTGAAGACTCTGTTGACTCTTTCCAACAAGTCATATTGAAATCTTTAGGTAGAATAATCAGGAGGAGTAGAGGGGACTGCATAAGCATTACTCTGAGCTCCAATTAAAGAGTGTGTCTTTGAAAATACGTGCTGTTTTCATCTCTAATTCATCAAACGTGACGTGTGTGTGCCAGCTTCAGAGCCTGTACCCTTTCAAGTTAAGACCAATTATAATTATCCTTCTCTCTTTCTCTCACTTCCTCTCCCTCACATCCAGGAGCAACTGTAGGAAAGGTGTTTGAATTTTTCCATGCCTTGGCTCACCATACAAGCACATTTACAGATCAGAGGACTGATCCATTGGAGCTGGATTATGACATGACAACCAGGGGAGTGGGTTATACAGACCTGTCTATGGTAGAAACCTTCAGACAGGTCTAACACTGACCTTGGGTGTCTATCCTTATGTCAACATACAGGCAAAAACAAACCTGTTCTGCACAAGAAACATCCATAGCCCGGGATTCAATCAAAGGTGTGTTGTTGACAAGCACATTGCACTCTGAACGTCTGGGAAATTGCACTTAAAAGGCGTACTGTCGCTAGTCGGTAGTGCAGAGTGCAGCACTGGCTCCACTACACCTTTAAATGACTCCCAGCCATAGATGTGATATGAAGCACAACGTGAAGCACAAACTCTATACGAAACAGCATGACTATACTGCCTCTCTCCAATGGCTTTGAATCTATGTGGAAACATATGACATAAAAGTCTCGAAGCTCTCAGATCCTCAGTGAAGCTCTGTTTTCATGGCTGTTTGCCTAATAGGCTAAGAAATGCTTGGGTGACTAGATAAAACGAGATTCATTTCCACACAAAGATTTGAAACAGTTGAGGCATTTCTTTCACAACCGTAGCCAGGCCGGGCTATGCTCAGCTGTATCAAATTTCAATCGCAGCAGTCTGGGTCTTTGGGTAAGATTCAATAATGTTTAATATGAGCTGCTCAGTCAGTCATCCCCACATTGTCTGATCTGAAGACAGCAATTGAAAGTGAAACAGCTGGATGTACTATTTGAGTCTAGACCTATTGTCGCATGTTGATAAAATAATGTTTTTTAACAGTTTAGTTACTTAACAGACACTCTTATCCAGAGCAACTTACAGCAGCAATTAGGTTTAAGTGCCTTGCTCAAGGGCACATCGGCAGATTTTGCACCTAGTCGGCTCGGGGACTCGAAGCAGTGATCTTTCGGTTACTGGCCCAACGCTCTTAACAGCTTGTCTGCCTGCCACCATAAACACATAATCACATATAAACTATTCTCTGGCTTTTTCACCTAAATAGCTCCATCTCCTTCCTTATGTGTTTGGATAAGAGGCCATATGGACATTTATGAGTCAGTATCCTTGAGGAAATGTGAGTACATGCCATGGAGTCAACCCTGTAATGCATGGGTGATTACTTCCACACTGTTAAAATAGAGAGACTCAAAACACCATCATCGTGTAGTATTACCATGAAAAGTACCTCACCTAAGCTGAGATCTGGTGTTTGGAGGGTGTTTGAATGTAAACCCAATGTCAGTGTTCTGATACCCTGAATGGATTTAAAAAACAGAATAAAAGTACTCTGAAACACCCAAAGTGGTTCTTCAATCTGAATAATTGTATCAAGAAAGTGTTGTGAAAACACTTGGTGTTTCAGTGCATGTAAAAGGCAGCATCAAAACACAAAAAATAATGTTTGGCAGACTGTGTCTCTCATACAATCAAATGGTTTCACATTGCAAATTATGTATAGTATAAATATTGATTTTCAGTCAATATTTTGATTAGACATGGGGAATTGAAGACTTTTCCTAGGGTTGACATTGGCATTAATTATAGGCTACAGTTGCCAGGCCCATTGTAAGATTATAAATGTTGTTACGATCAAGATGCATAGTAGAAGTAACATGTGGTCCAGCCTTCATGTGAGGAGGTGGATGTGAACCCTGGTCTTTTGCCTGTCAAAACACTGCCTTTGTCCGCTCAGCCAGTTTTCAGGAATAAACTGCTGTGCTGAACTACTCTTCTTACACTGAGCACATTGGGCCCAATTCAGTCTTGAGATAAGTAGACTTAACATGGAATCAATAAAACATGGACTTAATTAAGTCCCAAAAATGTAAAGTCCACGTTAAATCAACATATTTCAAGACTGAATAGGGTTTAAGGAGAATTTGTGTGAAATTCCACCATTATTTTCTCTGTGGGTTAGCGTTAGACAGAGAAGGAGTGAAAGTTGGTCAGGCGGAAGCGGGATGTTAACCTCCGACCCAATCAACCACAGAGCCACGTACTGTGTGAGGAAACTGGGCCCTCATATCCGAAGACAAATGTTTAGATTAAAGGCTAAATGTGAACTTCAAACATTGTGCTGCCGTACTTTTCAGAATTCCCCCAGTCAGGGGCATGGAGGTGTACAGTAGAGAGGGCATTCGTGCCATGTGTGCCCTCTAGCAAACTCTATGGTCAAGTATAAATACAGGCATGTTTGTGAGCGCCTTCCCTGTATTCGAGTTGTCCAACAACTCAGACAGGTGAGAGCGCACCAAACGCTCAGGTAAAACGCTCCAAAGCAATCAAAGAGTATGTGTAAATGAAAATATGAGTACAAAATGTTATCACATTGAAGAAAGAAACAGAAAAGAAATTCACTCAATAAGAACATTTGTTTTGTGTAGCATTTCGGATGATAATGGTCCAAGTCAAATAGCACTTTTGACTAATTTATACATTTTCTTGATGCTACACTGTTAGGAAAAAAAGGTGCTATCTAGAACCTAAAAGGGTTCTTCGGCTGTGGCCTTTGGAAAACACTTTGATGAACGCTTATTGGTTCCAGGTAGAACCCTTTTGGTTCCAGGTAGAACCCTTTTGATTCCAGGTAGAACCCTTTTGGTTCCAGGTAAAAAAAAACTTTTTAATTCAATGTAGCCCTTTGAGTTCAATGTAGAACCCTTTGTTAAACTCATTCCATGGAGGGCCTAGTGTCTGCTAATTGTTTTTTCCCCCTATCAATTAAGCCAAATACAACTAGGTGTGGGGAGTTCCTTGCTAATTAGTGACCTTAATTAATCAAGTACAAGAGAGGAGCGAAATCCCACAGACACTCGGCCCTCTGTGGAATGAGTTTGACACCAGTGCCTTACACAGAGGATTCTACCTGGAACCCAGAAGGGTTCTCCTATGGGGACAGCAGTATAATCCTTTTTTCAAAGAGTGTACATCAGTGGAGGCTCCTCCTCAGAAGAAAGGGAGGACATCCTCCTCAGTGAATTTAATAAAAATAGCGTAACATAAAAATAAGTTATGCTTTTTAGATAAAACTATACTAAATAGAGTTGAAGTCGGAAGTTTACATACACTTAGGTTGCAGTCATTAATACTCGTTTTTCAACCACTCCACAAATTTCTTGTTAACATACTATAGTTTTGTCAAGTCGGTTAGGACCTCTACTTTGTGCATGACACAAGTAATGTTTCCACTAATTGTTTACAGACATAATTTCACTTATAATTCACTGTATCATTTCCAGTGGGTCAGAAGTTTACATACACTAAGTTGACTGTGCCTTTAAACAGCTTGGAAAATTCCAGAAAAGGATGTCATGGCTTTAGAAGCTTCTGATAGGCTAATTGACATAATTTGACTCAATTGGAGGTGTACCTGTGGATGTATTTCAAGGCCTACCTTCAAACTCACTGCCTCTTTGCTTGACATCATGGCAAAATCAAAATAAATCAGCCAAGACCTCAGGAAAACAATTGTAGACCCCCACAAGTCTGGTTCATCCTTGGGAGCAATTTCCAAATGCCTGACGGTACCATGTGCATTAGTAGAAACAATAGTACACAAGTATAAACAACATGGGACCATGCAGCCGTCATACCGCTCAGGAAGGACATGCATTCTGTCTCCTAGAGATGAACGTACTTTGGTGCAAAAAGTGGAAATCAATCCCAGAATAACAGCAAAGGACCTTGTGAAGATGCTGGAGGAAACAGGTACAAAAACATCTATATCCACAGTAAAACGAGTCCTATATCAACATAATCTGAAAGGCCGCTCAGCAAGGAAGAAGCCACTGCTCCAAAACCGCCATAAAAAAGCCAGACTATGGTTTGCAACTGCACATTGGGACAAAGATCGTACTTTTTGGAGAAATGTCCTCTGGTCTGTTGAAACAAAAATAGAACTGTTTTTCCATAATGACCATCGTTATGTTTGGAGGAATAAGGGAAAAAGGGAAAAAGAGGCTTGCAAGCCGAAGAACACCATCCCAACCGTGAAGCAAGGGGGTGCGAGCATCATGTTGTTGGGGTGCTTTGCTGCAGGAGGGACTGGTGCACTTCAAAAAATAGATGGGATCATGAGGGAGGAAAATTACGTGGATGTATTGAAGCAACATCTCAAGACATCAGTCAGGAAGTTAAAGCTTGGTCGCAAATGGGTCTTCCAAATGGACAATGACCCCAACCATACACCATACTTCCAAAGTTGTGGCAAAATGGATTAAGGACAACAAAGTCAAGGTATTGGAGTGGCCATCACAAAGCCCTGACCTCAATCCTATAGAAAATGTGTGGGCAGAACTGAAAAAGCGTGTGCGAGCAAGGAGGCCTACAAACCTGACTCAGTTACACCAGCTCTGTCAGGAGGAATGGGCCAGAATTCACCCAACTTATTGTGGGAAGCTTGTGGAAGGCTACCTGAAACGTTTCACCCAAGTTAAACAATTTCTAGGCAATGCTACCAAATACTAATTGAGTGTATGTAAACTTCTGACCCAAACACTCAAACACCTGGCTGAAACAGATAGTGATGCCATGTTAGCTAACTGGCTGTGGCTATTCAACACTGGAACTCTTACAAGTCAAGGTAAGCTTGTGGTTTTATTAATTTATTGCCACAGGGGCCCGCCAGTGTAACTACTAAACTCCTTTCTGGTTGTAGACTGTACTGCATGATTGTAGTGGGTTTACTAACGTGTTAGTTGTATTAGCTATGTTGACTATGAGGTGACAATGATATACGCTGTGTGTAGCGGTTAGCAGTCATGATATGGAGGTTTGGCCTGGAAAGGTTTTTTGTCCTGGTCACAGACAGCTGATGTGTTGTGCACTAAAGTCCACAAGCAAAGGGAAAAGGTGAGAGGAGGAGAGCGCGTAGATAGTTGAGGGAAGGAATTTTATATACAACGAGCATGAATGTTTTTATGTGGCTGCTATGAAAATGAACTGTGTTTGCGTGTGATCGGGGGTGTATACATTCCGCTGATTCTGTTGAATTTTTTTATATATATTATTATTTTTACCCCTAATTCTCCCCAATTTCGTGGTATCCAATTGGTAGTTACAGCCTTGTCAAATCTAGACCCCTACAAATCAGCAGGGCTAGACAATCTGGACCCTCTCTTTCCAAAATTATCAGCCAAAATTGTTGCAACCCCTATTACTAGCATGTTCAACCTCTCTTTCGTGTCGTCTGAGATCCCCAAAGATTGGAAAGCTGCCACGGTCATCCCCCTCTTCAAAGGGGGAGACACTCTAGACCCAAACTGTTACAGGCCTGTATCTATTCTACCCTGCCTTTCTAAGGTCTTCGAAAGCCAAGATAACAAACAGATCACCGACCATTTCGAATCTCACCACACCTTCTCTGCTATGCAATCTGGTTTCCGAACTGGTCATGGGTGCACCTCAGCCACACTCAAGGTCCTAAACGATATCATAACCCCCATCGATAAGAGACCTGGCCAAGGCCTTCGACTCTGTCAATCACCACATTCATATCGGCAGACTCAACAGCCTTGGTTTCTCAAATGACTGCCTTGCCTGGTTCACCAACCACTTCTCAGACAGAGTTCAGTGTGTCAAATCGGAAGGCATGTTGTCCGGACCTCTGGCATTCTCTATTGGGGTGCCACAGGGTTTAATTCTCGGGCCAACTCTTTTCTCTGTATATATCAATGATGTCTCTCTTGCTGCTGGTGATTCTCTAATCCACCTCTACACAGACGATACCATTCTGTATACTTCTGGCCCTTCTCTGGACACTGTGCTAACTAACCTCCAGACGAGCTTCAACGCCATACAACTCTCCTTCCGTGGCCTCCAACTGCTCTTAAATGCAAGTAAAACCAAATGCATGCTCTTCAACCGATTGCTACTAGCACGTGCCTGCCCGTCCAGCATCACTACTCTGGACTGTTCTGACTTAGAATATGTGGACATCTACAAATACCTAGGTGTCTGGTTAGACTGTAAACTCTCCTTCCAGACTCACATTAAGCATCTCCAATCCAAAATTAAATCTAGAAATGGGCTTCCTATTTCGCAACAAAGCATCCTTCACTCATGCTACCAAACATACCCTTGTAAAACTGACTATCCTACCAATCCTTGACTTCGGCGATGTCATTTACAAAATAGCCTCCAACACTCTACTCAGCAAATTGGATGCAGTCTATCACAGTGCCATCTGTTTTGTCAACAAAGCCCCATATACTACCCACCACTGCGACCTGTATGCTCTCGTTGGCTGGCCCTCGCTTCATATTCGTCGCCAAACCCACTGGCTCCAGGTCATCTATAAGTCTTTGCTAGGTAAAGCCCCGCCTTATCTCAGCCCACTGGTCACCATAGCAGCACCGACCCGTAGCACGCGCTCCAGCAAGTATATTTCACAGGTCACCCCCAAAGCCAATTCCTACTTTGGCCGCCTTTCCTTCCAGTTCTCTGCTGCCAATGACTGGAACGAATTGCAAAAATCACTGAGTCTGGAGATTCATATCTCCCTCACTAACTTTAAGCACTAGCTGTCAGAGCAGCTCACAGATCACTGCACCTGTACATAGCCCATCTGTAAATAGCCCATCCAACTACCTCATCCCCATACTGCTATTCATTTTTTTGCTTCTTTTCACCCCAGTATCTCTACTTGCACATTCATCTTCTGCACATCTATCACTCCACTGTTTAATTGCTAAATTGTAATTATTTTGACACTATGGCCTATTTATTGCCTTACCTACCTTATCTTACCTCATTTGCACACACTGTATATAAACTTATTTTTCTATTGTGTTATTGACTGTATGTTTGTTTATTCCATGTTTAACTCTGTGTTGTTGTTTGTGTCGCACTGCTTTGCTTTATCTTGGCCAGGTCGCAGTTGTAAATGAGTTCTTCTTCACAACTCAGCCTACCTGGTTAAATAAAGGTAAAATAAAAAAATCGCTGCAACTCCCATATGGACTCGGTAGAGGCGAAGGTCAAGAGCCATGCGTCCTCCGAAACACAACCCATCCAAGCCTCACTGCTTCTTGACACAATGACCACTTAACCTGGAAGCCAGTCGCACCAATGTGTCGGAGGAAACACCGTACACCTGGCGACCGTGTCAGCGTGCACTGAGCCAGGCCCACCACACAAGTCGCTGGTGCGCGATAGGACAAGGACATCCCTGCCGGCCAAACCCTCCCCTAACCCGGACGACGCTGGAACAATTGTGCGCCGCCTCATGGGTCTCCGGTCACGGCCCGGCTGCGAAAGAGCCTGGACTCGAACCCAGAATCTCTAGTGACACAGCTAGCACTACGATGCAGCGCCTTAGACCACTGTGTCACTCGGGAAGCCCTTAAAAAAACTTTCTTAAACGGAAGCAAACGGAATAAAACGGGGATAAACATACCTGAATGTGTATAGAAAATAGAAACTCTCATTTGCAACTTTTGGACTAATGATGACACCGTAGATTAGCTAGATGCAGGCAAGAGTGTGAAGAGCTGTATTGAATGTGTCAATGTCTGTCACCTTGATTACTCAAAGTTCTCTCGACCTTGTAAACTGTCATTCATAGGCTAGGATGTAACGACCTCATGATGGGTACAAGGAGATTTTAGTGTCATCTAGTAGCTGTGGTGGTTCATTTCTTTACTATCAAATGAGGAGAGACAAACTTATCACACAAGTCAGTTATTTTCAAACTAAATCTTTATTCACTTATTAATAAGCGAGCAGGTCAATACAACACACATATAAAGTGAATAGATTGAGTGCTCTACGTTAATGATGGCTGGTCGATGAATCACCCTCAAATGATTTGTTAAGAGCCCAGAGACAAAAGTACAAACAACAGATGTATGGAATGGGTCACAAGGTTAAGATTTGTATGAAAGATACTTATAAGTCACAGCAGACAGTATCTGCTGTAAAAACAGTTCTCTGTGTGTAGAGACCAAGGTCTGGCCCTGGGGTCATCTCTCCCTGGTACCGTATAGAACAGAAACATTAACTCATGCTCTGGAATGCAGTATCCCCAAATACATTGTAAATCTTCCAGAGGCCAATCCTCAGTAGAACACACACAGATGAGCTTTCTAACAACTCCTTAATCTTTTGCATAAAACAACCATTTCATGCAATGAAAAGTATTATAACATGATCTTGCAATTTCGCTCTCACATAGCCTAAACCTAGCAATGTTAAATTGAGCTGGGTGAATGGAATATGAATGACAATCATCCAATATGCTGTAATAGAAATAAGGCCATGTTCATAAAAATAAAATCCTCCTCCCTCATCTTAAACGGCACCAAATGCCACTGGTGTACCTGCAGTTGTTAATTGACACCACCTTGTTTGCACCTTGTTTTTTATGCAAACAAAGGCCATCTTTTTAGTTAATACTGCTGACTTGTTTGCCTACTAACTTTGAGTTTTAGCTGTTGTTTGCTATATGCTCCATTAAATAGCCACTGCAATTTTAGCCTGCTTTGGCCTACCACATCACATGTTATTGTCTCCCACTTTTGACGTTCATATTGTTATCTTGTTGCTATATTTGCATACCTATATTTGCCTAGCTCATATGTATTTTGTTCAATAATTGTATAAGCATATCACAATATATTATTATTATAGAATTTGTTATGCATTCATGCACTATCACTATTGCTTGTTATTATTTGCTATTTCTGTCTTCCTGCAGACAAACATACATACATACTATGTTACCCACCGGCTAGCCAATCCTATACAGAGCTAATCAATACCAGGATCACAGACTAATGCCAACTGAACTGTCAACTGTAAATCATATTGTCTAACTGTACTGTGATTTTATTCATCTGATAAACCTTCCATGTACCATCTAAATATAAAGTTTAGCATAATGTCTGACTGGTGGAACGCATTGAGCCCTGGGCTGAAGTTTTGTATGAATGCTACTGCTAACATTAACAGTCATTGCCTGTATTTGTTTTCCATTCATGTAAATTATAATGCCATATTTCCCTTGATTTGGAAGAATATTACTTCTTATGGCTGGGGGGCAGTATTGAGTAGCTTGGATGAATAAGGTGCCCAGAGTAAACTGCCTGCTACTCAGTCCCAGAAGCTAAGATATGCATATTATTAGTAGATTTGGATAGAAAACACTCTGAAGTTTCTAAAACTGTTTGAATGATGTCTGTGAGTATAACAGAACTCATATGTCAGGCAAAAACCTGAGAAAAAAAATCCAACCAGGAAGTGGGAAATCTGAGGTTTGTAGTTTTTCAACTCATCGTCTATCGAATATACAGTGGGATATTGGTCATATTGCACTTCCTAAGGCTTCCACTAGATGTCAACAGTCTTTAGAAGCTTGTTTGATGCTTCTACTGTGAAGGAGGGGGGAATGAGGGCTCTTTGAGTCAGGGGTCTGGCAGAGTGCCATGAGCTGACCACGCGTGTTCACTTGAGAGTTAGCTTGAGTTCCATTGCATTTCTGAAGACAAAGGAATTCTCTGGTTGAAACATTACTGAAGATTTATGATAAAACATCCTAAAGATTGATTCTATACATCGTTTGACATGTTTCTACGGACTGTAACGGAACTTTTGGACTTTGTCTGCTCGCGCCTCATGAATTTGGATTACTGGGCTAAACGCGCGAACAAAAAGGAGGTATTTGGACATAAATTATGTACTTTATCGAGCAAATCAAACCTTTATTGTGGAACTGGGATTCATGGGAGTGCATTCTGATGAAGATCATCAAGGGTAAGGGAATATTTATCACGCTATTTCTGACTTCTGTTGACTCCAACATGGCAGATGGCTGGTTTTGTTGTCTAAGCGCTGTACTCAGATTATTGCATTGTTTGCTTTTTCCGTCAAGTTTTTTAAAAATCTGACACAGCGGTTGCATTAAAGATTAATGCTTTACAGATCTTTGAACTGTCTTTATCAATATAAAAATGTGAAAGACCTATTTTATTTTTTGATCATTTGCAAAGAAAAGAGAAAGCATTTGAAGCTTAAAAATAATGTCTTTAAGTAATTTTGTATAATGTCTTTACGTAATTTTTTCTTGAAGTAATTTTGCATAATAGTGTATTTAACCTTTTAAAAATACCAATGAGTTTATCAGCACACCATATAAGAGCAGGAGGAAATACACAATAAGAGGAAAGACTCCCTTTTAGAGTATTTGGAAAGTCCAGAAGAAGAGATCTAATTCTGCACTAGACTGGATTGGAAACAGCATCATAGTGTTTAGGAGCTTTAGAGAGTTGAAACAACACCAACAGAGAAGAGATCTAATTCTGCACTAGAATGGATTGGGCAAAGAGGGAAACCTAGTCAGTTGTACAACTGAATGCCTTCAACTGAAATGTGTCTTCCTCATTTAACCCAACCCCTCTGAATCAGAGAGGTGCGGAGGGCTGCCTTAAATCGACATCCACGTTTTCAGCGACCGGGGAACATTGGGTTAACTGCCTTGCTCAGGGGCAGAACAACAGTCAGCTTGGGGATTCGATCCAGCAACCTTTCAGTTACTGGCCCAATGGAAACAGCATCATAGTGTTTAGGAGCTTGAGAGAGTTGAAACAACACCAACAGAGAATGGATATAATTCTGCACTGTACACAGGACTCAAAACACCATACGTGTGTTCAATCTTTTCTGGGTTAGTTCTCCCACTCTCTGGCAAAGGTGTTGCACAACTCTTGATTAAGTGGTCTTATAACACACCATGTTTCAGAACACCTCAGGATGAATGTTTCAGTACACTTTAAATCTGTCCCAAGACCCTCACAATCGTGTGTTTCAATACTCCAGCAGTTAACGTTCCGCCTCCTTATGGTGGTGGCAGCTCAGTTGACACTCGTTTTAACAGTGCATTCTTTTGCGATGTGAAGACTGGGGAAAAATGAAAAGGTAGAAATGAAAAAGACTATAGGGCGTTTCCAACGGGGAATTTAAAAAGTGGAAAAAATGTGTGTACTTTTCATGGAGGCTCACAGTACTTTAACAATACAGTACTAATGTGATGATGTTTAGTGTGATATTATGCTAGTGTGAAATAGAGCTGCCATGCATTGTCAAAATGTATCTGTAAATAGCTCATCCAACTACCTCATCCCCATATTGTTATTTATATTTTTGCTCTTTTGCGCCCCAGTATCTTTACTTGCACATTCATCTTCTGCGCATCTATCACTCCAGTGTTAATGCTAAATTGTAATTATTTCACCACTATGGCCTATTTATACTCCCTTTACCCATCAAGGAGTATAATCTCTGTGGCATACATCTCATAAAGGGGCTTAGGAATGCAACAGTTTTGGGACTGAATTGGGCATGTTTCTACACAGTTACATTTTACATGTAATGCATTGCCTTGCACAGATGTAATGATGATGATGATAAAGGTGATGATATATATAGATTATAATTATCATCAAATTGTATTTGTCACATCCGCTGAATACAACAGTGAAATGCTTACTTGCAAGCCCTTATGATGGTGAGGATGATGATGATGATGATGACGAGGTAATGTTGATCAAAACTACATCTAGCTATTGTCAATAGTTGATGCAGGACAAGGTATTTGCGAAGTCAGTGAACTCCAAATCCAGGGCTAAAATTAATTCCATTTCTGCCTCTTTAGCAGAGTTAGATTTAATCTTTCACAGGGGAGAGAAAAAAAAGCATTCCATTTGCCAGTGGAACACTTAGCGAGATGAAAAGCCTTGCTAGCAGCCTTGTTGCCGGGCTGCTCTGCCAGTATTGTCTTTGTAGATTACACCCAGCGAGGGGGACTGCAGGGGTCAGTGCCTGAGGCAGGTACTACAAACAGCTTTGTGCTGGCGTCCTGCAACCCAGAGCCCTGGCCCTGCCAAACAGCTGGCTCTACAGCGCGTCACTAGGCCTGGTGATTAAAGTGCCACAGTTCAGCCTTCAACTTCCTCAACTCGAAGTTCCATTCACAGAGCTTGTTTGTGCCAGACAAACACTCTGCCAGCGGCGATCGCTGATTGGCTGAATACCCGGGGTGCGAGGTGGTTGGAGTTGTCAACAAAGTAGCATTACAAAAATATGACGCCAAGTTTCCGAAATACCGGTATTTTCTTTGAGAAGATATATACAGCGATCTGTGCATTTGAACAGCATAAATATACCTATTTCACTTTTGTATGTAAAAAACCGACTGACCACTGCTGCACATGATGCCACTGTTTTGAACAGATTAAATTATACTATTTAGAACGAGCAGCCAGCTCACGAACAAACGAGTGCCCCAGGGAGAACGGTCGTCACTAGTTACCACAGCTACAAAATCATAAAGCCTGTCTATTAAAAAATATATATATATCCTCTTAAAATGTGATTTCAAGCCTAAGGCGCATCATGGTCAATCCGACATCTGCATTGGCCGTGCAGTATTTACGGTGATACAGCCTCTGCAGAAGTCAGGGCATTCACACTGCTTGTGCTTCATGGAGCAGTGCAGAACGGTTGAGCAGAGTTGTTGGGAATGAAGTTGGCAAGGAAGTGAGGACCTCCCGCCCCCACCTACCATCAACCAATAATGTCAATGCGGAGCTATACGGAGCTATACAGAGCCCTCCGCATTGGTACAACATTTGGGAGGTGCACGGTGATGCGCTACAGAGCTCAATTTGGCCTTTGCATGCTTCCAGTGGCTCTGCAATTGCATACGGAGCCTCCGACCACATTTTCGGATTTAACGTTAGTGTCACGTGCGGAAGTAAGCCGTCTGGCAAAGAGACTAATTGGGATGGAGACTAGAGCAGACCCAGAAGTTCTGAATGAACGGACACACATTTGAGCGCACCGGGACAGTCCATTTACTTTGTGCTGTTATAATGTATGCTGTGAAATCCTGCGAATTCATTGGGGCAGTGCTCCCTCATAGCAAATAGCTGGCAAAACAATTCAAGCAATGTTCGCACAACCGGAGCTGCTGGCAGTCACTGATGGGGCGGAGTATTAATAAGTAACTGAACAGCTTGTTTTGATCAATATATTTTTGAAACAGGAAAATGTACACATTTACTGCACTTTTATGAGCATTTAAAACATAATCCATGCATTATATTTATACATATTTTTTTATCGGAAGTGTTTAACTTTTTTGTTGTTGTTAACCATTCACACGTGGGGCTCCGTCCCTAAAGCCCTAATGGCTGAGCTTCCGCTGCACTCGGCTGACACTGTCACAACAAAACATGACCGGAAACAAACCTCAACTCAACCCCCCTGCGGTGGTAATAGATTCTAGCACGTCACCTCTCCAGTGCATCTCAAGATAGTGGAGGAGAGGGAGGAGAAACATGTAAAGAGGAGATGAGACTAAATGAAGGGTGCATCACCCATTCTCAACAACACCTTGCCCAAAGGCCTGATGTTGTTAGAGTGAGGCAGCTGGAAAACGTTTAATTCAAAGCGAACAGGAATAACTAATTGAACATTTCGGATGCAAAGCCTTCCCAGTGGGGTGTTAGCCAGGGAGGGTTGTGAGTAAAAGGATTTAGAGGTCTGCTCCACGGAGGGAAGCCAATGCATCGACATGCCAAGCCGCAGCCCTCCCCCGAGTCAGACACAGAAGCAAAACAAAATGATAAAATGGGAACCATTATATTCGTCTCTCAGAGGCATGCAGAGTCTGAGAATACCTAAGTGCCACCGCTGTAAGCAGCCTCCTGTAAAGGAAATCGTACTGTAACCCTTCTCACACACAGACGCGGCAGCCAAAAGACTGGGAGACATTTAAATGTCAGTGAAGTGTCATACACAGTGCTGTATTTTTCATGCTCACTGTAAACTGGAAAAAGAGCTGTAACACCTTCAGTCTTTTTTTGTCATATAACTGGCTCAATTTTAGGGTCGGATAACGTTGTATGGGCTGTCCCTGTCAGAAGTTATCCTCTTAGCCCCTACTCCTAAACACTCCTGGCCTGTCCCTGTCAGAAGTTATCCTCTTAGCCCCTACTCCTAAACACTCCTGGCCTGTCCCTGTCAGAAGTTATCCTCTTAGCCCCTACTCCTAAACACTCCTGGTATGTCCCTGTCAGAAGTTATCCTCTTAGCCCCCTACTCCTAAACACTCCTGGTATGTCCCTGTCAGAAGTTATCCTCTTAGCCCCCTACTCCTAAACACTCCTGGTATGTCCCTGTCAGAAGTTATCCTCTTAGCCCCCTACTCCTAAACACTCCTGGTATGTCCCTGTCAGAAGTTATCCTCTTAGCCCCTACTCCTAAACACTCCTGGCCTGTCCCTGTCAGAAGTTATCCTCTTACCCCTACTCCTAAACACTCCTGGTATGTCCCTGTCAGAAGTTATCCTCTTAGCCCCCTACTCCTAAACACTCCTGGTATGTCCCTGTCAGAAGTTATCCTCTTACCCCTACTCCTAAACACTCCTGGTATGTCCCTGTCAGAAGTTATCCTCTTACTCCTACTCCTAAACACTCCTGGTATGTCCCTGTCAGAAGTTATCCTCTTACTCCTACTCCTAAACACTCCTGGTATGTCCCTGTCAGAAGTTATCCTCTTAGCCCCTACTCCTAAACACTCCTGGTATGTCCCTGTCAGAAGTTATCCTCTTAGCCCCCTACTCCTAAACACTCCTGGTATGTCCCTGTCAGAAGTTATCCTCTTAGCCCCTACTCCTAAACACTCCTGGTATGTCCCTGTCAGAAGTTATCCTCTTAGCCCCTACTCCTAAACACTCCTGGTATGTCCCTGTCAGAAGTTATCCTCTTAGCCCCCTACTCCTAAACACTCCTGGTATGTCCCTGTCAGAAGTTATCCTCTTAGCCCCCTACTCCTAAACACTCCTGGTATGTCCCTGTCAGAAGTTATCCTCTTAGCACCTACTCCTAAACACTCCTGGTAGATATGAGAGGATCAGATACTGGGGACACCATCGTCCTGTCAGGTATAATACATCTCCACAACAGACAACTCTGATGGTCGTAGACTCCCAGACGATGGTCAATGCGTTAAAATGTATCCGTTTTTTGAATCTGTTAATTCAGACTTGTATCCTGCTTACCGTACATGAAGCGTTCCTTCGTCCTCATTTTTTCTCGTTGACTCGACCCTGTGGATGCACAGTAGTTTCAAAAGGAGAATTGAGTGTGCTCTTTGGTTTAGTAGTGCTTCCTATCCTTCTGTGTTCTACAGTAAGTGGCTCTATTGGATTTCAGACTGAAACAGATATCAGGCAGGTGCTACACCCTCTGAGACACTTGCTTAGCAGTGGATGCTGACCGTCTGTAACAACAGAGCAGAAGTCCTGTTGTTTGGGAGGGTACACTTGTATGTTTTCTCCATTGAAGAGAGCAGTCACACCTCTCTGCAAACCCTGATGAAGATCTATTGACCAAAATATGTATACTTTTTTTTTTTTTTGTGTACAAAAATGCCAATATGTTAGTGAGTTTCTTTTTCTCAACGGTTTCCAGATGGTACCCTGTGAAACACGAACAGGCTCAGTAGTGGATGCTGACGGACTGAGAATTGACCAGGAGGCTGTGCTGTGTGTATGCTCACTACAGTACGACTGTTTCACCCTCCAGGGATGAGGGCCGGATACATCGAACGACCAGGGGACCCATTCCCTTAAATATTGAACAATTTAGTACATTGTCTCCATCCCTCTCTAGCTCCAGTAGAATTCACACAGAGATCCTGCATTTCAAAGCCATTGGAAATTGATTAATGTATGTATTATCTCTGAAGGTCAGAATTAAACCGTGTCTATTTACATCAAGAGCTAGATTTAAACACAAGCCTAGCCAGCTACGCTACTGTAAAGGGCCCAGTTATGAATTCATGCAGATTGAATGGAAGGGATGGATATGAAAGGCTTGCATAATCCCTGTGACAACATTAAACATGGTTTGAGAATGAGCAGAGAACATGAAGTACAGAGCTGCAAGTGGAGACAGATATACTCCTGTCAGAATGTTAGCATCTCAGGAGAAGATTTCTACAGCACAGCATGTTCAGAACGATTTCTGTGCAAATGTAAAGGTTATCCTATGAAATGAACCATTTCTGTGCAAATGTAAAGGTTATCCTATGAAATGAACCATTTCTGTGCAAATGTAAAGGTTATCCTATGAAATGAACCATTTCTGTGCAAATGTAAAGGTTATCCTATGAAATGATCCATTTCTGTGCAAATGTAAAGGTTATCCTATGAAATGAACCCTTTCTGTACAAATGTAAAGGTTATCCTATGAAATGAACCATTTCTGGTAAGTGTGAGACTGATTTGTGTTCTCATACATATTCATTTTCACTTTGAAAAAATATCAAAACACTTGGTGGCAAAGTACAGATACTGAATAGACAATGAGATATGTTGTGAGCCAAAAAAAAAAGAAAGCAGAATCGCATTGGAAAAAGAAAGAGCTTATGAAAAATACAAGGGAAAATGCTGCACACTGTTGTTCATGCTCCCAGGTGATTTTATTGATATGTTTTACCCCCAAAAATCCTGAGTTCGCCTATAACTATATAAAATAATATAACTATATAACATAATATAAGTATATAATATAAGTATAACTGCATAATATAACTATAAATAACTATTTAATATAATATAACTATATAATACAATATAATTATAACTATATAATTATTTAACCTTTATTTTTTAAAAAGCAAGCCAGTTAAAGAACAAACTCTTATTTACAATGACAGCCTAGGAACAGTGGGTTAACTGACTTGTTCAGGGGCAGAACAACATATTTTTACCTTGTCACATCGGGTATTCGATATAGCAACATTTCGGTTACTAGTCCAACGCTCTAACCACTAGGCAACCTGTGTAATTTAATATAACTATAACTAACTATTTTATATAATATAACTAAAACTATATTATATAATATTACTATGACTATATAATATAAATCTATAATATAATATACCTATAACTATATACAGTTGAAGTCGGAGGTTTACATACACCTTAGCAAAATACAATTAAACTCAGTTTTTCACAATTGCTGACATTTAATCCTAGTAAAAATCCCCTGTCTTAGGTCAGTTAGGATCACCACTTCATTTTAAGAATGTGAAATATCAGAATAATAGTAGAGAGAATGATTTATTTCAGCTTTATTTTCTTTCATCAAATTCCCAGTGGGTCAGATGTTTACATACACTCAATTAGTATTTGGTAGCATTGCCTTTAAATTGTTTAATTCTACTTAGTACTCATCCCGGATCCGGGAGCACCCTCATCAGTAAAAAACCTGACTAGCATAGCGCCACAAGTAAATACTAGCATCTAAATATCATGAAAACACAAGTCCAAGACACCAGATGAAAGATACACATCTTGTGAATCCAGCAATCATTTCCGATTTTTTAAATGTTTTACAGGGAAAACACAATATGTATTTCTATTAGCTAACCACGATAGCAAAAGATCCAACCACATATTTTTACTATTTTTTTACTGCATAGGTAGCTATCACAAATTCGACCAAATAAAGATGTAAATAGTCACTAACCAAGAAACAACTTCATCAGATGACAGTCTTATAACAGATTTATTGTATAGCATATGTTTTGTTCGAAAAATGTGCATATTTCAGGTATAAATCATAGTTTTCCATTGCAGCCACCATCACAAGTCTCACCAAAGCAGCTAGAATAACTACAGAAACCAACGTGAAATACCTAAATACTCATCATAAAACATTTATGAAAAATACACGGTGTACAGCAGATGAAAGACAAACATCTTGTGAATCCAGCCAATATTTCAGATTTTTTAAGTGTTTTACAGCGAAAACACAATATAGCATTATATTAGCTTACTACAATAGCCTATCACACAACCGCATTCATTCAAGGCACGTTAGCGATAGCGAATAAACTAGCAAAAGATATTAATTTTTTCACTAACCTTCTCAAACTTCATCAGATGACAGTCCTATAACATCATATTACACAATACATATATGGTTTGTTCGAAAATGTGCATATTTAGCGGTACAATTCGTGGTTGAACAATGTGAATAGTAGTCAAAATACAAACAAATTGTCCGGAGAAATCTTGGAGAGGCACCTAATCGAATCAAATAACTAATCATAAGCTTTACTAAAAAATACAGGTTGGACAGCAAATGAAAGATACACTAGTTCTTAATGCAACCGCTGTGTTAGATTTTTTTAAATAACGTTAGTACGACATACAGCTTACGTTATAGCGAGAGAGCGCCCAAAATAATGGAGGAATATAAGTCTAAACATTTGACAGAAATACAAATTAACATCATAAATGGTTCCTACTATTTGATGAGCTTCCATCAGAATCTTGTACAAGTTGTCCTTTGTCCAGAATAATCGTTGTTCGGTTGTAGAATGTCGTCTTCACCTGTCAAATTAGCTAACAAAGCTGGCCATGCGCCACAGAATTGTCCAACTCACAATAACGCATAACTAAGAAAATACCGAAAATCGCAATATACTGATAAACTGATATAAGTCGGTTTAATATAACTAGTTGATGATGTTTTTAACACATATATCAAATAAAATCAGAGCCGGATATATCTAACTCCTATAACGAAAGCTTTTCAGAACGCAATCCTGAGCTCCCTTTCGCGTCAGGCTGAATGGTGAAAAGACTGGACCCACCGTTCCAAGAGGTCTTGTTCGGCCTCACATAGAGCTATACACCCCATTCCAACTCTCACTGCCTACTGACATCTAGTGGAAGGCGTATGCAGTGCATGTAGACCCATAGATTCCATGCAAATTGATAGGCTGACCCTGGAACAGAGCCCCCGATTTCAGATTTCTCACTTCCTGACAGGAAGTTTGCTGCAAAATGAGTTCTGTCTTACTCACAGATATAATTCAAACGGTTTTAGAAACTAGAGAGTGTTTTCTATCCAATAGTAATAATAATATGCATATTGTACGAGCAAGAATTGAGTACGAGGCAGTTTAATTTGGGAACGATTTTTTACAAAGTGAGAACAGCGCCCCCCCCATTGAGAAAAGGTTTTAACTTACCAGAAGCTTCCCACAATAAGTTGGGTGAATTTTGGCCCATTCGTCCTGACAGAGCTGGTGTAACTGTGTCAGGTTTCTAGGCCTCCTTGTTCGCACATGCTTTTTCAGTTCTGCCCACACATTTTCTATAGGATGGAGGTCAGGGCTTTGTGATGGTCACTCCAATACCTTAACTTTGTTTTCCTTAATCCATTTTGCCACAACGTTGGAAGTATGCTTGGGGTCATTGTCCATTTGGAAGACCCATTTGTGACCAAGCTTTAACTTCCTGACTGATGTCTTGAGATGTTTCAATATATCCACATAATTTTTCTCCCTCATGATGCCATCTATTTTGTGAAGTGCACCAGTCCCTCCTGCAGCAAAGCACCTCCACAACATGAAACTGCCACCCCCGTGTGTCACGTTCGTCGTAACGAAGAGACCAAGGCGCAGCGAGATTTGAATACATTCTTCTTTTATTAACGAAGGAAACTAAACAAACTAACAAAATAACAAAACGAACGTGAAGCTAATCAAACGAGTACTGACATGCAACTACACATAGACAATAACCCACAAAACCTAAACGGAAAATGGCAACCTAAATAGGATCCCCAATCAGAGACAACGATAAACAGCTGCCTCTGATTGGGAACCAATTCAGGCCACCATAGACCTACATTACCTAGACATACAAAATCCCCATAGATAAACAAAAACCCAAGACAAGACAAAAACACACATACCCACCCTCGTCACACCCTGACCTGACCAAAATAATACAGAAAACATAGAAAACTAAGGTCAGGGCGTGACACCGTGTTTCACAGTTGGGATGGTGTTCTTCGGCTTGCAAGCATCCCCCTTTTTCCTCCAAACATAACGATGGTCATTATGGCCAAACAGTTCTATTTTTTTTTCTTCATCAGACCAGATGACATTTCTCTAAAAACGTAGTCTGCTTTTTTATGGTGAATTTAGAGCAGTGGCTTCTTCCTTGCTGAGCGGCCTTTCAGGTTATGTCGATATAAGACTCGTTTTACTGTTGATAAAGATACTTTTGTACCTGTTTCCTCCAGCATCTTCACAAGGTCCTTTGCTGTTGTTCTGGGATTGATTTGCACTTTTTTCATCAAAGTATGTTCATCTCTAGGAGACAGAATGTGTCTCCTTCCTGAGCGGTATGACGGCTGCGTGGTCCCATGGTGTTTATACTTGCGTACTGTTGTTTGTACAGATGAACGTGGTACCTTCAGGCATTTGGAAATTGCTCCCAAGGATGAACCAGACTTGTGGAGGTCTACGATTTTTTTTCTGAGGTCTTGGCTGATTTCTTTTGAATTTCCCATGATGTCAAGCAAAGAGGCACTGCGTTTGAAAGTAGGCCTTGAAATACACCACAGGTACACCTCCAATTGACTCAAATTATGTAAATTAGCCTATCAGAATCTTCTAAAGCCTTGACAACATTTTCTAGGAATTTTTTAAGCTGTTTAAACGCACAGTCAACTTAGTGTATGTAAACTTCTGACCCATTGGAATTGTGATTCATTGAATTACAAGTGAAATAATCTGTCTGTAAACAATTGTTGAAAAAATGGCTTGTGTCTTGCATAAAGTAGATGTCCTAACCGACTTGCCAAAACTATAGTTTGTTAACAAGAAATTTGTGAAGTGGTTGAAAAACGAGTTTTAATGACTCCTACCTAAGTGTATGTAAACTTCCAACATCAACTGTAATATAATTTTGACTCTAGCACCTGCAAAACGTACCTAGACGTGCGTATGTTCTTCAGCTTTTGAAAAAGAAAGAGCTATTGAAAGACGAATGAAGACGCACAAATGTCCAGTTTAAAAGAGTAGGCCACTGTGTCGTTTCACATTGAGTGAAGTAATCGATTGATGTACAGTTGACCTACATGTAGCAAAGGATTATCGTTATGGTTGGGTGAATAACTGCATTGTGAAACAGAGTCACTCTAATACACCATGTGGGAAAAAATGACATTTTCAAACTACTGAAGGCCAAATAGCTTCCATTGGAAGCTTTCGACACCCAATAAGCCCAGCACAATACAGCCGCTGTCTGTCTGCCACTTGAATACATCGACCAGACTAATTCTTAATTTGTCATTCGTGGGTACCTAGCAGACCCATTTGGCGAGTTCTCTTGTCAATGCCAGCCTCTGCTTATTATCCATACACCAAGCATCTCTTCATCATTCAACATTGAAACATTGAAATAAAGTATTTTACTCTCAAGGCACAAACGTGGATCCATTTCATAAATGCTGGGTCAGATTCCGTCTAGCCATGTGTGGACAGCTACTACAGCCAAAACTCAGGTAGGTGAACTCCCCAAATCCCCAAACCCACCCAGACAATATGCTTACTAAGGCAGTGTTGGTGGGACTATGCCTATGCTGTTCGTCGAGGAGCAACGGTCCGTTTAGGAGAGGCCCAGGCAGGCTTTATGTTGATTCATTACTCTATTAGGCCCTGTGACAGAGATAAGGACCAGCATGTTTCAAAGTGATAGCTGACTTCTGAGTTTTACCCATCACGCCACCATCACACCCACTGAGAGGGCTCCGTTAGTCAAACAATCAGACCACTGCTCCGTTTCTCCGTTCTCCCCCACTGCACTTCTTCTCAAGTCAATTACTAATGAAATGGATTTCCTTCATCGTCTCACAGAGAAATGGGAGAGAGAGAGATGGACTGGGCTGAAGTGTTTGGTAACTGGTGAAGACAGGAGCTGAAAATATAACTTGTGAGGCCATTGTAAGTGTTATGACAAGTGTAACTTATAATACATTGTGTACCTTTCCCATGATATTGTTTTTCAGGAACATAATGAGCAATGGGGACTGTGGTATGAATGAGCTTGAGTCTGTGATTCCTCTAAACAGGAAGTGAAGAAACGGATCATAAGGGGGAAAAAAGTACGGAAAGGTTCTGACAGATATTTAAGGATTTGTATGATTTTAAGTAAGGAAATTATGCATGTTACATTATGACAAGGAGAAAGTCTATAATAACGAAACATACCATTCATATATTCCTATCAACAAATTCACTTACTCCGCGATATAGTCAAAGGTTTGAGAAAAATTTGAAAAAGGTTTGTCACATTGAGGCCACCATACAATAGTGTTCTGGGCTTGTTATTGTAGCAGCCTGCTAACAATAGGAGATGCTTTGCTCTGTCCTATATGCCTTTCTATTAGCATAATAAAGTCTGTCTTCTTTCGTCTCTTCTCTTGATGTTAAAAAGTCCCATGTGACAGAGACTGAGAGGCAGCTAGAGGAGGGGAATAACATCTGAACGTACTCCATAGATTTAACAGCAGATTGATCCAATATGTTTTTCCACACTTGCTATAGAAATACACATCTTATAGTAGCGTATATATTGTAAATAAAAACCCAGACAAGAGTAACAGTTTGATAGGTGCTGAAGCTAGACTTACAGTAGAAATCATTCTAGTTTTGCTACGATAACATAGATCAATCAATTTCAACAAAGAATCCTGGTCCCGAATCCACACAGGCTACACCTGGAAGCTTTTAATCTCCAGTCACTTATTCTATGATTATGCTTGAGAAAGGTGTTTCTGCATAGTTTAACTTAAGACTGAAATTGTAATTTCTTCTAAGAATTTAATTGAGCAACTATCAGAAACATGTCAACAAGACTAAATTACTGTATTCACAGTATTATTTCACAGACAAATGAGGGTGCCTGGGGACACGCAGGGCCTGGGTTTACCTCCACATCACCCGAGGAACAGAGGAGGAGTAGGATGAGGGTATGGCTAAAGGCTATCAAAACTGGTCGCCTAGAGCATTGGGGACAAAGAATAAACATTGATTTATTGATTAAATGAATCCAATTTGCACTACAACATTTGTTTTTGTTTTGTGCTGCCTGGCAGTGCTCAATTTTTTTAATTTATTTAATTTATTTAAACCGCGGCAGCTTTCCAATCTTTAGGAATCTCAGACGATACGAAAGAGAGGTTGAACAGGCTGGTAATAGGGGTTGCAACAATGGCGGCGGATAGTTTCAGAAAGAGAGGGTCCAGATTGTCTAGCCCAGCTGATTTGTACGGGTCCAGGTTTTGCAGCTCTTTCAGAACATCTGCTATCTGGATTTGGGTGAAGGAGAAGCTGGGGAGGCTTGGACGAGTAGCTGCGGGGGAGGCGGAGCTGTTGGCCGGGGTTGGAGTAGCCAGGAGGAAGGCATGGCCAGCCATTGAGAAATGCTTATTGAAATTTTAGATTATCATGGATTTTATCGGTGGTGACCGTGTTACCTAGCCTCAGTGCAGTGGGCAGCTGGGAGGAGGTGCTCTTGTTCTCCATGGACTTTACAGTGTCACAAAATGTTTTGGAGTTAGAGCTACAGGATGCGAATTTCTGCTTGAAAAAGCTAGCCTTTGCTTTCCTGACTGACTGCGTGTATTGGTTCCTGACTTCCCTGAACAGTTGCATATCGTGGGGACTATTCGATGCTATTGCAGTCTGCCACAGGATGTTTTTGTGCTGGTCAAGGGCAGTCAGGTCTGGAGTGAACCAAGCGCTATATCTGTTCTTAGTTCTGCATTTTTTTGCTTATCTAAGATGGTGAGGAAATTACTATTAAAGAATGACCAGGCATCCTCGACTGACGGGATGAGGTCGATGTCCTTCCAGGATAACCGGGCCAGGTCGATTAGAAAGGCCTGCTCGCAGAAGTGTTTTAGGGAGCGTTTGACAGTGATGAGGGGTGGTCGTTTGACCGCGGACCCATAGCGGATACAGGCAATGAGGCAGTGATCGTTGAGATCCTGATTGAAAACAGCGGAGGTGTATTTGGAGCGAAAGTTGGTCAGGATACTGTCTATGAGGGTGCCCATGTTTATAGATTTAGGGTTGTACCTGGTGGGTTCCTTGATGATTTGTGTGAGATTGAGGGCATCTAGCTTAGATTGTAGGACTGCCGGGGTGTTAAGCATATCCCAGTTTAGGTCACCTAACAGAACGAACTCTGAAGCTAGATGGGGGGCGATCAATTCACAAATGGTGTCCAGGGCACAGCTGGGAGCGGAGGGGGGTCGATAGCAGGCGGCAACAGTGAGAGACTTATTTCTGGAGAGGTTCATTTTTAAAATTAGAAGTTCAAACTGTTTGGGTATAGACCTGGAAAGTATGACAGAACTCTGCAGTAGATTGCAACTCCTCCCCCTTTGGCAGTTCTATCTTGATGGAAAATGTTGTAGCTGGGTATGGACATCTCAGAATTGGTGGCCAGATACGGCAAGGACATCAGGGTTGGTGGAGTGTGCTAAAGCAGTGAGTAAAGCAAACTTAGGGAGGAGGCTTCTGGTGTTGACATGCATCTGCATACAGAAGTCAACAAATGAGGGTGCCTGGGGACACGCAGGGCCTGGGTTTACCTCCACATCACCCGAGGAACAGAGGAGGAGTAGGATGAGGGTATGGCTAAAGGCTATCAAAACTGGTCGCCTAGAGCGTTGGGGACAAGGAATAAAAGGAGCAGATTTCTGGGCGTGGTGGAATAGATTCAGGGCATAATGTGCAGACAGGGGTATGGTGGGGTGCGGGTACAGCGGAGGTAAGCCCAGGCACTGAGTGATGATAAGAGAATCTAAGGCATAAGGCATTCTCTGATGAAGAATCTAAGGCATAAGTCTGAGGACACAGAGATTCTTATACATCTACAGTATAAGTCTGAGGACACAGAGATTCTGAGACATCTCAGGCATAAGTCTGAGGACACAGAGATTCTGAGACATCTCAGGCATAAGTCTGAGGACACAGATATTCTGAGACATCTCAGGCATAAGTCTGAGGACACAGAGATTCTGAGATCTCAGGCATAAGTCTGAGGACACAGAGATTCTGAGACATCACCATACTTGAGGCTGTGCTACAGTATTTTGAATCTGCACTCTTCAAGGAAAGTAATAACACGTCACATTTCATCTGCAACTGCACCACTTTAACGCCTTCGCAGGAAGTCAAGTTAACGGTCTTTGGTCCTCAGGTAATGTCTGAGAGAGAGAAACAAACTGAATGGATGTGAAGTCTACTAAAGTAACCAAAAAAAGAAAGGCACTTTGGAGAGAATTAGAACAAAGCCAACAATTGAAGTACAAACATTTGGGGAAAATGTTGATGTATAAAATGTTTAAAAAGTAGATAGAATAACATAATTATTTGCTGTTTCATTGGACAGTTCTTTTCAGCTTTCGCCGATATGGAGAAATGGCCATGACAGAAAGCATAGAAATTGGAATTTATTCAAATGAATAGGTGTTTTCAGATTGTTATGATTGTAGATTGTAGGGGCCATTTGTATTTTAACTTATTGCTTTGCAGAGAAAAGGAATGTTGTGACTTAGACTCACCGTTAAAAAGAACAGATTTTGTCTATACTGAGATCGGTCTATGAACTAGCTATAACATTTGGTCCCTGGCACTAGCTGTTGTTGTTTTTTGACAGCGGGTAGCCTTATAGTCTGAAAAGAGCCATACCTCCTCTGACCTTATGTTAGTAAACACTGTATTACTGCTTCTACCCAGGAAGAAACAAGGCTCAAACAGGTGGATTAGAGCTCCAGAGGAAGAAGAAACTAAAACAAGAAGTTCATCTAAAAGCTGTTGCAGCTACGTTTATTCATACAATGCCTCAGATATGCTAGCGGGGGAGTCCAGAATTCAACTCCATAAAGACATTTTTTTTTCTCAATCTAGATTAACTGTTGCTAATTGAAGATACTGTATAATGCACATTTAAATATGTAGCCTAATGTTGGGTTGCAACTGAGGCAGCTTCATGTGTAATTTGAATGACCAAATAAGATCAATCAAATCAATGACCAGAACGTGACTGCTCAGCAAGCTGGTGTGTGTCCATAGCATCTGCTGAGTTGGTACGTCTTCTAATGTACAACAGCCTATGTGAGCATTTATGTGAAAGAAACAAGCTATAAAGAAAGTGAGAAAGCACCTGTGTGAGAGTATAATGCCCGAGTGCAGACAGTTAATGATGACAATTTAAAATGTTGATAAGCTAGCTGTTTCCATTGGCCAGCCAAGCCAGACGCGTCAAGGAAGTCACCTATCTAATAGATGCCACATGATATTAATGCACCGAGGCACTGCCTGTAACATAGCAGCTAAGGGGCAATCAATCACCCACACAGCATTGCTTTCTTCTGATAAATACCCTCTCCCTGGCCAGGTAGAAGGGCTACTGGGCAGGTTAGTGTTTTTTGTCATGAATGTTGTTCTGAAGGCAGCTCTGCAGAGCAGTCCCTATCTGGCACAGCGACAAAGTCATAAAACCTAACCCTAACCTTAAACATACTGGTAACCCTAATGCCTGTCCCTAACCTTAAAAAAGCTTATTTTTGTTTTCATGAATTTTTACAATAGAGTCAATTTAGAATTTGCAGCTGGCCCATCTAATTGACATCACTCAATTCTGCCTCCAGGACAAGATTCATGACAATAAACGTCAACCTGCAGTTAATGATCTCCAAAGCAGTGCTGTCAACCAGAGGCCTCCTATTAATAATTTAGTCCCTCCACCATGCCGCAGAGATACCTTACAATATTTCCAGTGTTCCTTTGGCCCAGTGGCACTGCAGAAACCTGCTCCGGGTGGCTCACTCACTTTACATGGAGAGGGTCTGCATCACACCGCTCTCCTGTAGACCAGTAGAATACTTTACTGCACCACAGAGTTACTGTACGTGAAGAATCAGACAACGAGGGTTCACTAGGTTGTCAAGTTGTGAAATGTGTGTGAGGAAACAAAGATGTGTTCAATTTTTACTTATTCATGAACAGTAGTGTTAATAAGATCGGTTGTGCTTCATTGAGGCGCGCATGAAGTTGATTTGGTGAGGTTGTCTGTCTGTCTGTCTGGGTCCAGGGGTGTTTGATGGAGTAAAGTGAGAGAGGAGAAGAGAGGTGACAAAGAAAAGAAAAGACAAAGGTGATGATAGCAGAGCAACAGTCCATCACACAGTACAGGAACTCCCTTTCTCAGAACAACAGTCCATCACACAGTACAGGAACTCCCTTTCTCAGAACAACAGTCCATCACACAGTACAGGAACTCCCTTTCTCAGAGCAACAGTCCATCACACAGTACAGGAACTCCCTTTCTCAGAACAACAGTCCATCACACAGTACATGAACTCCCTTTCTCAGAACAACAGTCCATCACACAGTACAGGAACTCCCTTTCTCAGAACAACAGTCCATCACACAGTACAGGAACTCCCTTTCTCAGAACAACAGTCCATCACACAGTACAGGAACTCCCTTTCTCAGAACAACAGTCCATCACACAGTACAGGAACTCCCTTTCTCAGAACAACAGTCCATCACAGAGTACAGGAACTCCCTTTCTCAGAACAACAGTCCATCACACAGTACAGGAACTCCCTTTCTCAGAACAACAGTCCATTACAGAGTACAGGAACTCCCTTTCTCAGAACAACAGTCCATCACACAGTACAGGAACTCCCTTTCTCAGAACAACAGTCCATCACACAGTACAGGAACTCCCTTTCTCAGAACAACAGTCCATCACACAGTACAGGAACTCCCTTTCTCAGAACAACAGTCCATCACACAGTACAGGAACTCCCTTTCTCAGAACAACAGTCCATCACACAGTACAGGAACTCCCTTTCTCAGAACAACAGTCCATTACAGAGTACAGGAACTCCCTTTCTCAGAACAACAGTCCATCACACAGTACAGGAACTCCCTTTCTCAGAACAACAGTCCATCACACAGTACAGGAACTCCCTTTCTCAGAACAACAGTCCATCACACAGTACAGGAACTCCCTTTCTCAGAACAACAGTCCATCACACAGTACAGGAACTCCCTTTCTCAGAACAACAGTCCATCACACAGTACAGGAACTCCCTTTCTCAGAACAACAGTCCATCACACAGTACAGGAACTCCCTTTCTCAGAACAACAGTCCATCACACAGTACAGGAACTCCCTTTCTCAGAACAACAGTCCATCACACAGTACAGGAACTCCCTTTCTCAGAACAACAGTCCATTACAGAGTACAGGAACTCCCTTTCTCAGAACAACAGTCCATCACACAGTACAGGAACTCCCTTTCTCAGAACAACAGTCCATCACACAGTACAGGAACTCCCTTTCTCAGAACAACAGTCCATCACACAGTACAGGAACTCCCTTTCTCAGAACAACAGTCCATCTCACAGTACAGGAACTCCCTTTGTATTCCAGCATTCTAGCCTGATGATTCTAGCCTGATGAGTCTAGTCTGATGATTCTAGCCTGATGATTCTAGCCTGATTATTCTAGCCTGATGAGTCTAGCCTGATGATTCTAGCCTGATGAGTCTAGCCTGATGAGTCTAGCCTGATGATTCTAGCCTGATGAGTCTAGCCTGATGAGTCTAGCCTGATGAGTCTAGCCTGATGAGTCTAGCCTGATGAGTCTAGCCTGATGAGTCTAGCCTGATGATTCTAGCCTGATGATTCTAGCCTGATGATTCTAGCCTCATGTACTACGCATAACCATATGGAACTTTCTGAATCCCTTAGGTCTGTGTCATCTGAAGCATACGGACATATGGGAATATAACAAACAAACCAAACAAAGAGTTAATTTCTTTCATATTTTAAAAGATCCTCAAAGGTTGTACAACCCTAAACACCACATCTGTAATCATAAAACCAGAAACCACTGGCCCTTCTCTCTAGCTCTCTTTCTCACTCTCTCCATCCACCAAGCCCACACAGTTCAATCCCTTTTTTTCACTCAGAGAAAGGGGGATGGGTTGGTAAGGGGAGGACAGAGGGAAGGGGGGAGTGAATTCTAAGTGGGTCACGTGGGTTGCCCCCCCCCCCCCCCCCCTCCTCTGCCTCCATACTACAGCGGCTGATTCTCCTCCTGCTGCAAAACAACGAAGCCCAGCCGAGAGGAGAGGACAGGAGCTGGACAGAGAGAGGGAGAGAGAAAGTGAAAGGAAGAGAGAGGGAGGAGTGTTTTCTTCCTCGAGACTCAGGATCATGTTCTTCTGCAGCCATTTTCAGAAACCCTGAGTGCTCCCTCCCTCTCTGTCTCTCTCCGTCAGACTGCCTAGCAACATGCGGGACTAGCCACAGCACTATCAACACAGCTCTGCCGTCTCTTTACTGCTTTCTTTTAGCGGAGCAGCCTGAGAAGAAGACATGCACACCGGAGCAAAGAACAGAAAACACAAGGCAAGGTGAAGGATTCCGTTTTATTTTCGGACACATTGCAAAAGGGAAGTGGGGAGAGGAAGAGAGACAGAGAGAGAGAGAGAGAACATTGGTGAGATAGAAAAAAAGAGAGGGGGGCTGTAGTGCATAACTGAGACCAAGGATCAAGAAGAGGAAAGGGGAGGAGGAAGAGAGGAGAGAAAGAGCCCTAAACCAAAAGGCTTGGTGACGCAGAGGAAGAGAGGAGATGACGGAGACTCTGGAATGCACTGACAGATGGACGGATGTTACGCCAACAATAATCCATTAGGCAGACAGGGTGGAAGAGTACATTACCCCAGATTCCAGAGAAGAGGAACAGTGATGGCGTACCGAGTGTGCCGACAGACGGCACCAGCAATCACACAGTCCGTCTGCCAGCTGCAGGAGGAGGTATGTACAGTACTACATGTTTCATCAGCTCTGGCACTCCACCTCCCCCTATCCAGTCTTCTCTTTCCATCATCCTCCTGTCTCTGTCCCATCCTCCCCTCTCTCTCTCTCTCACATCCATCTATCCATCCTCCCCTCTCTCTCACATCCATCTATCCATCCTCCCCTCTCTCTCACATCCATCTATCCATCCTCCCCTCTCTCTCACATCCATCTATCCATCCTCTTCCCTCAGCATAGCCTGGCTTACAGCTCTGTTGTTTTCAGACCTCTCAAAAACATTACCTGGCTGATCCAATGATTGATGCTGGCACACCGGGTAGATCTCATTGATCCAATTCAATTAACACTGTCTCTAACCCCATGCATCATGTCCATCCCACTGACTGGGAAGTTGGCACACCAGCCCAGATGCACCGGGAAAGCTAATTGCTGAGGTGGATATTTAAAATGCATGGGGTTTGGCTCTTCATGGGGCGGCCCCCTGGACTATGAAACTTTGATAGGATTTCCTTTTTAAAGCACATCATGAAAAAGACACACACACACACAGCCCAACACAGCAGTGTAACTGATGAGACACACACACAGCCCCAACACAGCAGTGTAACTGATGGGACACACACACAGCCCAACACAGCAGTGTAACTGATGAGACACACACACAGCCCAACACAGCAGCTTCACCTGCATACCATTGCCCAACATACAGTCCAACTCAAATCACATATTCTCTTTTATTCACACAATTCTTACCAAGCGTCACCCATTCTGAGGGTTTGCTGTATAACTCACAACTACTAATACAGTATCACAAAATCCCTCTGAGTTGCTACGGCTGAATTTCATTTGATAAGCAGGCATCTGATATGGTGGTGAGTACATTAGATAAGGGTTTGTGTGCAGGGATGCTCAGGTGGCCTGGCCTAGATTTGACCAGCGCCTCGGCCATGAAGTGTAGAAACACCCTGTCTATCACGTAACATTAACCCATTCACAACCCTGTCTATCCCGTAACATTAACCCATTCACAACCCTGTCTATCCCGTAACATTAACCCATTCACAACCCTGTCTATCCAGTAACATTAACCCATTCACAACCCTGTCTATCCCGTAACATTAACCCATTCACAACCCTGTCTATCCAGTAACATTAACCCATTCACAACCCTGTCTATCCCGTAACATTAACCCATTCACAACCCTGTCTATCCAGTAACATTAACCCATTCACAACCCTGTCTATCCAGTAACATTAACCCATTCACAACCCTGTCTATCCCGTAACATTAACCCATTCACAACCCTGTCTATCCCGTAACATTAACCCATTCACAACCCTGTCTATCCAGTAACATTAACCCATTCACAACCCTGTCTATCCAGTAACATTAACCCATTCACAACCCTGTCTATCCAGTAACATTAACCCATTCACAACCCTGTCTATCCAGTAACATTAACCCATTCACAACCATGTCTATCCAGAGAGAGAGAGAGAGAGAGGTCTTCACCAGATCCTCCAGGTCCATTGAGTGGTGAAAGAGAGTGAAGGTGTACATTTACCAGCACCTCATATTAAAAGAATACTCACTCTGAAGGAAGCATAGTCTGCAATTCCCAAGACATTCCTTATGTTTATGAAAAAAAAATGAATATCTTAATAGGAACCTGAGAACTCAACTGACAGAGGACAGAATGGAAAACTACAAAGGAAGCTGAGTAAATTCAATCAGACTCAAATACACCCCACTGGGCACCCCACTGGGCACTCCACCCCACCCCACTGGGCACCCCACCCCCACCCCACCCCCACCCCCACCCCACTGGGCACCCCACCCCCACCCCACTGGGCACCCCACCCCACTGGGCACACACTGGTTAAATCAACGTTATTTCCACGTCATTTCAATGAAATGACGTGGAATAGACATTAAATTGACGTCTGTGCCCAGTGCTTACAATAGGCTTACAATACTTGAACATGGCTGTAAAGGTTGTTCCGCTCTAAAAGGATGATGGTAATAACAAGCCGCTAAGTTATTTATAACCATGACAACAGATTAAAATCAAAGCCTTTATATGTGAGAGCGAAGGAGTCTGAGGGTACAGCATGAGATTTCACTAATTCCTTTAGACCCGTTCTGGAGCAGCCACACACACACACACACACACACACACACACACACACACACACAGAGGAAGGGAGATGAAGACTTTGGATAGTAGATTAGTTATTTCTGTTAGAAGCCAGCACCGGATGGAAAGACCATTAAAGCTATTCTTAGGAACAACGGCATGTTCCTAAGCGTGTGTTAAAGTTTAGTGCTAACTGTGCAAACTGCTCAATGCTTGGGCCTCAGACTGACTCTGAATGAGTCTGGATGTAACAATTGGGGCACGCTGCAGATAGCAATACTGGGTGATTTGAAAAGCCACAGTCAATCAATCAATAATATAATAATTATTTTAGCAAAAATGTTTATTTTTAATTTACAATCCGTGGAAGCTATGAGAATAGGAAGATTCAAATATTTTGTGAAGCATCACAGCACAGTTGAAAAATATATGTCAAATAAAAATCCGAAATGGATGATGTTGGAAGATAGATGGAAAAGGTTGAGTGGAGCTGAAGGGTGGGACTAATAACAAGATAAACAATGTAGGGCATACGGGATCTGTGAAATGTGTATAGGTGCGGAGCTATTGTGAAATAGCACAGTTACAAGTGTAAATCAAACTGGATGGACAACAGAAATAGAGGAAGGACTAAGAACAAACAAGAGAGAACTATTATAAAGTAGACTGTGTCTGTAAAATGTGTATAAGATGTATAAATTGAAGGTAAAAACAGAAATGTTTATCAGTTTACTCCAATTGGGGGATCGGTGGTAGGGTTTGCGGGGAATAATAATAAAGGAATACTCTTTAAAAAAAGTATGTATGTCTATATAGGTATGTGTATGTATATATGTGTATATGTATGCATACGTGAATGGATATATATATTTACCCAAAAAAATATGGGGGATTGGAAATGATGCAGACAATTACATTGGAAGCAACATTCTTTCCGCAATATTAAGCTGATCCACCCCCCAAGAAAAAAAAAAAAAAAAAAAAAAACTATTGGGGCATGCAGCCATAGCATTGTGTTACAGTCTTAGGGTTCTATTAAATCAGATCCGCTTTAGCCGACATCTGCATAGCAGTTGTTTTGGTGGTGTCGAAGGTGGAACTGTGTTAGAGCTGTCAAATCCACAAGCAGCTCCTGGCATTATACCTAAAGTGGACATTGCGATTGGCTGCACGGAGTCGCATGAACAGAAATTCCATGCAGCCTTGTTTACAAGTTGGGAACACTGGAATGTGAGATGTGATCCAATTTGACCTGATCACTAGAAATAGACTTTGAATTCCAGACGTTTGAAAAGCTCCTGAGAACGTAGATATAAAAAGGTAAGAACAATGATTGGCCAGCACTGGGCGAACCAAAGTCCTAACCTTAACCACTCAGAATGAATACCTAAACTGTTAACCTTTAACCCTGTAACAACGCTGAATTAATGCATCAAAAATAGACGTTCATCCATAATATGTCGGATTTTGAAAGGGAACTATTAGATCTTGTTGGATTTTATTTTTATTTAACTAGGCAAGTCAGTTGAGAACAAATTCTTATTTACAATGACGGCCTACCCCCGGACAAACCCGGACGTCGCTGGGCCAATTTGTTTGCCGCCCTATGGCACTCCCAATCACGGCCGGATGTGATACAGCCTGGATTCAAACCAGGGACTGTAGTGCCTTAGACCGCTACGCCACTCAGGAGCCCACAGGATTTGACAGCTCCAACACCGCCCAGACATCAGCAATGCGGGTGTCGGCTATCGCCGGTTATCTTCTGATCTGATTTAATCTAGGCCTTAACGTGTACACATATTGGAGATTCGTGAGAACGCTTTATCAAAACACATATCCCAGTAATGGTTTATGTACCTGCGAATAGTAGGATTTGTGTCTTAAAAACAAATCCCAGTCTAGTTGAATGATCAGCTGGGCAGATGTCAGCAGTACCTGTCTGGTGTACAGTCAAATAAAACATCACTGTCCAGAGACCTCTGTTTTGCCAACATCTTTGTTTTGGCCTCTATATACAAACAGCACGCAGCTCCCTATTAAATATCAGAAGGCCTTGACAGAGTGCCAATGACAACTATGAAACAAAGAGCGATCGATACTCTGTCGAGGCTTGCAGTTATCAAATCAAAGTTTATTGGTCACGTATACAGATTTGCAAGTGTTATAGCAGGTGCAGTGAAATGCTTGTGTTACTAGCTCCAACAGTGCAGTCGAATGTCTTGTGTTACTAGCTGCAACAGTACAGTAGAATGTCTTGTGTTACTAGCTCCAACAGTACAGTAGAATGTCTTGTGTTACTAGCTCCAACAGTAGAGTAAAATGTCTTGTGTTACTAGCTCCAACAGTACAGTAGAATGTCTTGTGTTACTAGCTCCACTAGTATAGTAGAATGTCTTGTGTTACTAGCTCCAACAGTACAGTATAATGTCTTGTGTTACTAGCTCCAACAGTAGAGTAGAATGTCTTGTGTTACTAGCTCCAACAGTACAGTAGAATGTCTTGTGTTACTAGCTCCAACAGTACAGTAACATGTCTTGTGTTACTAGCTCCAACAGTATAGTAGAATGTCTTGTGTTACTAGCTCCAACAGTATAGTAGAATGTCTTGTGTTACTAGCTCCAACAGTACAGTAGAATGTCTTGTGTTACTAGCTCCAACAGTGCAGTCGAATGTCTTGTGTTACTAGCTCCAACAGTACAGTAGAATGTCTTGTGTTACTAGCTCCAACAGTACAGTATAATGTCTTGTGTTACTAGCTCCAACAGTATATGTCACGTTCCTGACCTATTTATGTTAGTTTTGTGTGTTAGTTGGTCAGGACGTGAGGTTGGGTGGGCATTCTATGTTATCTGTTTCTATGTTGGTTTTGGTTTGCCTGGTATGGCTCTTGATTAGAGGCAGGTGGTTTGCGTTTGCCTCTAATTAAGAGTCATATTTGGGTAGGGCATTCTCACTGTTTGTTTGTGGGTGATTGTCTCCTGTGTCCGTATGTTATGTTCGTACCACATAGGACTGTAGCGTTTGTTTGTTTCGTTTTCGTTTCGATGTCGTCTGTTACCTGTACGTAAGTTTATGTTTAGTTATGTAAGTTTATGTTCAGGTCTCGTCAACGTCGTTTTGTTATTTTGTAGTTTGGAAAGTGTTTTGTTTCGTTTCGTGTGCCATCGTAATTTATAATAAAGATGGCTTATTTCCCAAAGCCTGCGTTTTGGTCTGAGGATCCTTCTCTCCTCACCTCATCTGAGGATGAGGAGAGCGTCACCCGTTACAGAATCACCCACCAACACGCTAAGACCAAGCGGCAAGGGAAAACGAAACGGAGTAAGGGACAGGAGAGAAAGGAGCAATGGACATGGGACGAGGTTTTGGATGGAAAGGGTTGCTACACTTGGGAGGAGATCCTAGCTGGTAGAGATCGCCTCCCATGGGAACAGCTGGAGGCACTGAGGAGAGCGGAGGCTACCGGAGAGAGGAACCGGAGCTATGAGGGAACGCGTCTGGCACGGAAGCCGAAAAAGCCCGTAAGTAATTCCCAAAAATTTCTTGGGGGGGGGCTAGGAGGTGGTGGGCCAAGGGCAGGTAGGAGACCTGCGCCCACTTCCCAGGCTTACCGTGGAGAGCGGGAGTACGGGCAGGCGCAGTGTTACGCAGTAGAGCGCACGGTGTCTCCTGTACGAGTGCATAGCCCAGTGCGGGTTATTCCACCTCCCCGCACTGGGAGGGCTAGATTGGGTATTGAGCCAGGTGTCATGAGGCCGGCTCAACGCGTCTGGTCTCCAGTGCGTCTCCTCGGGCCGGCATACATGGCACCTGCCTTACGCATGGTTTCCCCGGTTCGCCTACATAGCCCGGTGCGGGTTATTCCACCTCCCCGCACTGGTCGGGCAACCGGGGGTATTCAACCAGGTAAGGTTGGGCAAGCTCAATGCTCAAGAGTGCCAGTACGCCTCCACGGTCCGGTATTTCCGGCACCACCTCCCCGCCCCAGCCTAGTACCTTCAGTGTATACACTACGCACTAGAATACCAGTGCGTATCCTGAGCCCTGTTCCTCCTCCACGCACTCTCCCTGTAGTGCGTGTATCTAGCCCGGTGCCTCCAGTTCCGGCCCCACGCACTAAGCTACCAGTGCGTCTCCAGAGCCCTGTACACACTGTATATTCTCCCCCTACTAATCCTGATGTGCTTGTCCTCAGCCCGGCGTCACCAGTGCCGGTACCACGCATCAGGGATAGAGTAGGCTTTGAGAATACAGTGTGCCCTGTCCCTGCTCCCCGCACTAGTAGGAAGGTGCTTGTCATTAGCACGGTGCCTCCAGTTCTGGCACCACGCACCAGGTCTACAGTGCGCCATATCCGGCCAGAGCCATCCGTCTCCCCAGCGCCATCTGAGCCATCCGTCTCCCCAGCGCCATCTGAGCCATCCGTCTCCCCAGCGCCATCTGAGCCATCCGTCTCCCCAGCGCCATCTGAGCCATCCGTCTCCCCAGCGCCGTCTGAGCCATCCGTCTGCCAGGAGCCTGCAAAGCCGCCCGTCTGCCATGAGCCTGCAAAGCCGCCCGTCTGCCATGAGCCTACAGAGCCGTCAGCCAGACAGGAGCCGCTAGAGCCATCAGCCAGACAGGAGCCGCTAGAGCCGTCAGCCAGACAGGATCTGCCAGAGCCGCCAACCAGACAGGATCTGCCAGAGCCGCCAACCAGACAGGATCTGCCAGAGCCGCCAACCAGACAGGATCTGCCAGAGCCGCCAACCAGACAGGATCTGCCAGAGCCGCCAACCAGACAGGATCTGCCAGAGCCGCCAACCAGACAGGATCTGCCAGAGCCGCCAACCAGACAGGATCTGCCAGAGCCGCCAGCGAGCCATGAGCAGCCAGAGCCGCCAGAGCGCCATGAGCAGCCAGAGCCGTCAGAGCGCCATGAGCAGCCAGAGCCGTCAGAGCGCCATGAGCAGCCAGAGCCGTCAGAGCGCCATGAGCAGCCAGAGCCGTCAGAGCGCCATGAGCAGCCAGAGCCGTCAGAGCGCCATGAGCGTCGAGAGCCGTCAGCCTGCCATGAGCGTCGAGAGCCGTCAGCCTGCCATGAGCGTCGAGAGCCGTCAGCCTGCCATGAGCGTCGAGAGCCGTCAGCCTGCCATGAGCGTCGAGAGCCGTCAGCCTGCCATGAGCGTCGAGAGCCGTCAGCCTGCCATGAGCGTCGAGAGCCGTCAGCCTGCCATGAGCGTCGAGAGCCGTCAGCCAGCCATGAGCGTCGAGATTCGTCAGTCAGCCATGAGCTGACCTTCAGCCTGAAAAGGCTAGATACCCAGAACTGCCCATCAGTCCAGAGCTGTCTCTCTGTCCGGAGCTGCCTTTCAGTCCGGAGTTGCCCCTCTATCCTGATCTCCCTCTCTATCTTTATCTACTTCTATATTCTTATCTATCCCTCTGTCTTGATTTATCTCTCTGTCCCGGTGTTGTCCTTATTAGATATGTTGTTAAGGGGATTTTGTGGGGGTCAAAAGAGGGTGGACATTCTTGGAGGGAGGAAGTTAGGATGGATTATGGTGGGGTGGGAACCGCGCCCGGAGCCTGAGCCACCACCGTGGTTAGATGCCCACCCAGACCCTCCCCTAGACTTTGTGCTGGTGCGTCCGGAGTTCGCACCTTGTGGGGGGGGTACTGTCACGTTCCTGACCTATTTATGTTAGTTTTGTGTGTTAGTTGGTCAGGACGTGAGGTTGGGTGGGCATTCTATGTTATCTGTTTCTATGTTGGTTTTGGTTTGCCTGGTATGGCTCTTGATTAGAGGCAGGTGGTTTGCGTTTGCCTCTAATTAAGAGTCATATTTGGGTAGGGCATTCTCACTGTTTGTTTGTGGGTGATTGTCTCCTGTGTCCGTATGTTATGTTCGTACCACATAGGACTGTAGCGTTTGTTTGTTTCGTTTTCGTTTCGATGTCGTCTGTTACCTGTACGTAAGTTTATGTTTAGTTATGTAAGTTTATGTTCAGGTCTCGTCAACGTCGTTTTGTTATTTTGTAGTTTGGAAAGTGTTTTGTTTCGTTTCGTGTGCCATCGTAATTTATAATAAAGATGGCTTATTTCCCAAAGCCTGCGTTTTGGTCTGAGGATCCTTCTCTCCTCACCTCATCTGAGGATGAGGAGAGCGTCACCCGTTACAGTATAGTAGAATGTCTTGTGTTACTAGCTCCAACAGTATAGTAGAATGTCTTGTGTTATTAGTTCCAACAGTACAGTAGAATGTCTTGCAAATACAACACAAAAACACACACAAAATGATCACGGCAAGAAATCAGGAAATAACAACCCACAGTAGATGCATTACAGTGAGCATGTGTCAGAATCCACAATATAAATACGTGCTGTGTTCAGACAGTATATCATTTGGGCAGAAAATGGTATGTTCAGTAGTAGGTAAATTAGGATGAGCTATGAATACAGTATATACATCAGGGATGGCCAACACCAGTCCTTAGGGGGCCTGATTGCTGATAATAAGTCACCGTCAACATATTGCACTATGAACTTTGATAAGTTGGGAGACTTGTGTACAATGTTAATCTTTGATCTCGGTTTGGCTGTCCAACAAAATAAAGACTAAATATAGAATATTTGGACATGTAGGCTTTGGTATTTCATTCCATATCACCATTAAATGGTGGCTAGCATTAGCATTAGCATTAGGCTAGGTGAGATTTGAGGCACGTCAGTCACTAGCTGGATTCTAATATTTTCATGCAGTCTTTGATATTATTGACCGCAGTGGAACAACCGGGGCCTCAATTAGCACCGCTGTAACTAATTGGCTAGCGTGGAAGTGACTGTGATGGGAGGCAAGGAAATACATGAAATGAATGGAGTGGCACGTTCAGCAGAATGACTGGGATGCCACTCAAAGGGATGCCTGCCTGGTGCCTGATCCGACGATGTGAAATTGTCACTGGATTAGACAACAGTGTAGTCGTACCACATACAACAAGTCACCATCTCCTCTCCTATGGATAGAGTCTGTGTGCGTGCACGTGTGTGCGCTCCCGCATATGTGTGTGTGTGTGCGTGCATGCGTGTGTGTGTGTGTGCAATCCCGCATGTGTGTGTGTGTGTGTTTGTTCCAGCATGTGTGTGCTCTCTGCATTAGCCTCCTGATAATTAGGTCCATGTATAGGCGACAACAGAAACCTTTGGAGCGTTGGATTTGCTCTGATGTAAAGTCTGTTAACCTTTAAAGCAAAGCCAGCCATGGCCCCCACTCATTCTGCTGTAATTGCCTGCGCAGGGTAAGCACATTCTGCTGAAAAGGTTAGCGTGCACCCATCCCACCCAGTCGTCGTGATGAATGGGCAAACACTCCAAGAAAATGAAAATTGGGACGAGTGTGGTTGGCGTTTTCTCTCTCTGTCTCTCGCTGTCTCTCTCTCTCTCACAGCATCACACATCATAACACAAAATAACACACCGTTTTTCCCCGATGTGGCGGAACACAACAACCACTAATAAACAAACCGAATGGAAGACAGAAAGAAACGGAGCTGTTTGTGTCACAATTGTATGGAGAGAAAAGCCTCCTCCTGCCAGTATCTGTCAGCACATTTGAGTGTGTACGTGTGTGCAGGAGAATGTGTGTGTGTGTGTGTGTGTGTGTGTGTATGTCAGTGTACTGTATGTGTGTGTATACAAAGAGAGAGCGAGAGCTGGCAGGGAGGCCTCTCTCCAGGCAGGCAGAGAGGCAGGCAGGCGAGGTATTGATAAGCTGGAGGTGGAAGGTGAATGGCGGGTGAAGGCTGTTATTGCTGGCGGCTGACTGGGGCTCCAGCAGCACTGCTTGCTGGACCCTGAAAATTCATTTTGACAGATGCGTCTCCTCCCCGGCTGGCGAGGCGCAGAGCAGTGGGGGGCTGATGGCACAGGCTCACCAGAGCGGCTCAGAGTAGTGTTAGCCAGCATCATGTTGTGCAAACCAGCAATTTATACTTCCGCCTCTGGCATTAGACCCGGCTGATGATATGCAAGAGGCCCCCCTACCATCCTACCATCCCATTCAACCTCCATCATCACCAGTCCACAAGCCCTAAGGAGTTTACATACCAGACATATGGATCATTTTACTGCCTTGTTATAGCTAGTGTTTACCTGCTTTTTAGGCCTCTGAAACAGTCTGCGCAGTCAATGGGTACTTGTTAGGTCGGCTGTTGATATGTCAGCATTCACCTTCCCTCCTTACCAGTGTAGCTGTCTGGAGTTTTCATACTTCACCTTCCCTCCTCACCAGTCTAGCTGTCTGGAGTTTTCATACTTCACCTTCCCTCCTTACCAGTCTAGCTGTCTGGAGTTTTCATACTTCACCTTCCCTCCTTACCAGTCTAGCTGTCTGGAGTTTTCATACTTCACCTTCCCTCCTCACCAGTCTAGCTGTCTGGAGTTTTCATACTTCACCTTCCCTCCTTACCAGTCTAGCTGTCTGGAGTTTTCATACTTCACCTTCCCTCCTTACCAGTCTAGCTGTCTGGAGTTTTCATACTTCACCTTCCCTCCTCACCAGTCTAGCTGTCTGGAGTTTTCATACTTCACCTTCCCTCCTTACCAGTCTAGCTGTCTGGAGTTTTCATACTTCACCTTCCCTCCTCACCAGTCTAGCTGTCTGGAGTTTTCATACTTCACCTTCCCTCCTCACCAGTCTAGCTGTCTGGAGTTTTCATACATCACCTTCCCTCCTCACCAGTCTAGCTGTCTGGAGTTTTCATACCTCACCTTCCCTCCTTACCAGTCTAGCTGTCTGGAGTTTTCATACTACACCTTCCCTCCTCACCAGTCTAGCTGTCTGGAGTTTTCATACTTCACCTTCCCTCCTCACCAGTCTAGCTGTCTGGAGTTTTCATACTTCACCTTCCCTCCTCACCAGTCTAGCTGTCTGGAGTTTTCATACTACACCTTCCCTCCTCACCAGTCTAGCTGTCTGGAGTTTTCATACATCACCTTCCCTCCTTACCAGTCTAACTGTCTGGAGTTTTCATACCTCACCTTCCCTCCTTACCAGTCTAGCTGTCTGGAGTTTTCATACTTCACCTTCCCTCCTCACCAGTCTATCTGTCTGGAGTTTTCATACTTCACCTTCCCTCCTCACCAGTCTAGCTGTCTGGAGTTTTCATACTTCACCTTCCCTCCTCACCAGTCTAGCTGTCTGGAGTTTTCATACTACACCTTCCCTCCTCATCAGTCTAGTTGTCTGGAGTTTTCATACATGCGTAGCTAGGCTTTATTTTAAAGTCCAGCTGTTATTTAGTTGGTAAATATTGAGAAATTGTGTACCGTAATAACAATGTAGTTGGTTCTTCAAAGAATTCTTCATAATTGATGTCGAATGGAACATGGCACTGGTTGTTCAAATGACTCACAAAGAATGAAACCAGCTGGTCATTATTAAGTAATTACTGTTTTACTGCCATTTTAAATATGGGTATGAGACTGTAAAGCAAAACACAACTCAAATGATCAGAAGGTGGTTGCCAGTACACAGCCACACCTTACACACACGGACATGCACCCAGACGTATACAGTAACACGTACGGTATACAACTCCCTATTACACATATGCAGTACCATAAACAGTTACAACACACACACACACACACACACACACACACACACACACACACACACACACACACACACACACACACACACACACACACACACACACACACACACACACACACACACACACACACACACACACACACACACACCTCTGTCTGCCTTCCCCACTAGCATCTACACCCTATTGGCAATTGCAGTTGTCTTGCCCTCTATTTTAGATTTAGTTTGTCTTAAAATACCTTTTAGTCTTAGTCACATTTTAGTAATAAATCCTTTGTTAGTTTTAGTTATTATCAGTTGACTAAAACTCATGGACAATTTTGGTCTAGTTTTAGTCATAGCCATTTTAGTCACATAATATTATAATTAAAATAGTAAAATAGTATAATTCATATTTAGGCTACCTCTAACTTCCATCATGTGCACATTCAGATAGCGTTGTCCAACTAGGCCTACTATCCCCTTGTATACCTTTGCTAGCAGCATTGATATTGTGGCAGATTGTAACCATGCCAGCCATAATTAGAAATAAAGCCTTGACTACAGGTTAAACAATTTACAGATCTGATTTTCTCCCTATCAAAACCAGGGGGTAGATAACAGTGTTTTCCTTGAAAAGGAGAGAATTTCAGCTTTACAAAATAGTATTACTGCACTCCTAATATTTAACAAATAGCATTCGTTTTTCCCATAGGAAAAAAGCAACTCCAACTCGCATTTGCGGACCGCAGCGCAAGAGCGACAACACAGATGAATGAATAACAACACAGATGAATGAATAACAACACAGATGAATGAATAACAACACAGATGAATGAATAACAACACAGATGAATGAATAACAACACAGATGAATGAACAACAACACAGATGAATGAATAACAACACAGATGAATGAACAACAACACAGATGAATGAATAACAACACAGATGAATGAACAACAACACAGATGAATGAATAACAACACAGATGAATGAACAACAACACAGATGAATGAACAACAACACAGATGAATGAACAACAACACAGATGAATGAATAACAACACAGATGAATGAACAACAACACAGATGAATGAACAACAACACAGATGAATGAACAACAACACAGATGAATGAATAACAGCGCACATACGAATATAGAGCTTCTTACGTGATCAAAGAAAAAATATCCTACATAAAATTAAGAGAGAGAGAGAGAGTAAACATTGTTTCTAGTTGAGGTTAGCTAAAAGTAAAGTTTCCTGGCTTCGCATCAGTTCAAAAGATTGACGAGTGACTGAAGTGACCGCCTGGAAACTGTATGGGAGATTCTGCGTGCTTCTGATTGGACCAAACAGATGAAAAGGAGAGTCATGTCATATGAAATGTCCATTAAGTTCACTTGGAATTCTCGTCATAGTTTGAGTCAAGAAAAATAGTTTGTTGAGTCGTCATAGTTATTGTGTACGTAAGATCTCACATTATTCAATCTGTCTTAACACACCTTCCCTTAACAATCTACCCCAGGCAGGGTGGTTAGTATGCAGACATATAGGGTAGCACTTCCACAAGCCAGTAGATTTGAGTGTCAGGTTGTGTTGCTCTCGGGAATTTACAGAAATAAACAACAACCAAGGCAGTTACCATGGTGAATGCCATAACATTATACTGTACATTACTCATGCAGTGCAGCAGAGGTGTTTTATATTTGAATAGACAAGTCATTCTGAATGACTTTGATCATCCATCACTAAGAATAGATGGAAAATGCAAAGATACAACACAACATCAAAGCTGAATGATTTTAAATAAGCTTTGCGCTTCCTCATGGGAATAGAGTCAGATCTCTACAACTTAAACAATTGACAATTCTGAACATTTGCCAAGCCTGTTTCTCTGTTCTTTCTTCCCAGATAAGAGAGGTGATCCACTGAGGAGGTGACTCCAATCTCTGATCTGAAGGAGCCCAGACCTGGAGCATGATCCTGGGTGTGTCTGCAGAGTCAGTGAAGAGCCTGGGACCTGCCTCCATGGCCACAAAGTCAGCACTGTCCTAGCTCTGCCACGGGACCCAAGAATCCCACTGCTGGCTCAGCGAGGGGCCTCAAGTATCCCCTTGCTAGCTCTGCCAGGAGGCCTTGTACAGTAAATCCCGTACTAGCTCTGCCAGGAGGTTCACTCCCACGTGTCTGCCAGCTCAGATAACCCTCTGGCTATTGGCAAACACATGTTTGACGTGATCGAATGTGACCGCCGCCGTGCCATCCAGAGCAGCAGCAGCCCCCTGTTCCCTCCGCCTGCCGATTCACCATGCAGTGGAGACGTTGGCACTACTGCCCCATCAAGATGACCTGGACCGTGAAGCGCTCGCTCTTCCGGACCCACGTGGCGGGCCTCCTGTCCCTGGCCCTCCTCTTCACACTCTTCCTTTTTTTCAGCCACCAGGACTGGCTGCCGGGCCGGACCGGGCCCCGGGACAACCCCCTGGCCTACACCGTTAGGGGCTTCCGCACGGCCAGGGCCGAAGCAAACCAGAGCCTGAGTCTGCGGAGCCTGTGGAAGGAGACGGGCTACGTGCCTCCCAAGCCCCATCTCAACATCAGCTCCCAGCAGGCTGAGGGTGGCGGTGGTGGAGGAGCCATGATGGGCGTGACGGGACTGGAGAACTCAATGAGTGCCAACAACAGTTTACAGCAGGAAATGGGTGTGGGAGGGAGGCTCAATGCCCAGCCCTATCGCTACATCCTCAACCAGCCCTTCAAGTGCAGAGACAGAACCCCGTTCCTGGTGCTGCTTATCGCTGCAGAGCCAGGCCAGGCAGACGCCAGGAATGCCATCCGGCAGACGTGGGGCAACGAGAGCGTGGCCATGGGCCTGACCTTCGTCCGACTCTTCCTGCTGGGTTTGGGGCGTAGCTCAGACTCGTACACCCAGACCGCCATCGAGGAGGAGAGCCGGGTCCACAATGACATCATCCAGCAGGACTACCAGGACACATACTACAACCTCACCATCAAAACCCTGATGGGCATTAACTGGGTGGCCAGCCACTGCCCCCAAGCGCGCTATGTCATGAAGACAGACAGTGACATGTTTGTCAACACGGAGTATCTCATCCAGAAGCTGCTGAAGCCAGAGCTCCCACCCAGACAGAGCTACTTCACTGGCTATCTGATGAGGGGCTACGCGCCCAACCGCAACAAGGACAGCAAGTGGTACATGCCTCCTGAGCTGTACCCTAGTGAGAGGTACCCCATCTTCTGCTCGGGGACGGGGTACGTGTTCTCCGGAGACATGGCAGAGAGGATCTACCAGGCATCTCTGAGCATACGGAGGCTGCACCTGGAGGACGTTTACGTTGGCATCTGCCTGGCCAAGCTTCGCATCGACCCCACGCCGCCGCCCAATGAGTTCCTCTTCAACCACTGGAGGGTGTCTTACTCCAGCTGTAAGTACAGCCACCTCATCACCTCCCACCAGTTCCAGCCCAACGAACTGGTCAAATACTGGAACCACCTGCAGAGCAACAAGCACAACGCCTGCATCAACATGGCCAAGGAGAAGAATGGGAAGTATAGACACAGGAAGTACCACGCAGAGAGACCTCAGTGAGGATGCCTCTACTTCATGTGGAAAGGGTCTGGACAGGAAGAGGAAATGGGAAGGAAGTGGACTAGAGGAAGGGCTGGGTCTTGAAAGGGCATGTAAAGAGAGCTCAGCACTATACACTACCTGGGAAAGAGCACTGTGTTTTTGGTATTGTGTACGGTCGATTAAAACTATTTTTTTTATTTGAGAGAGATGTTATGTATTGTAAACCTGTTGAAAACTCTTTTTAAAAAGGGCAGTGAAGTGTTTATGTGCAATATGAAGCATGCACAACGCGAAAGAGAGAAGGCCAGTGGTTGATGGGGTTTTGTTATGCAACAGGTAGTTCACTTTAACTGTTGGGCCAATTCTATCAAAGACCTTTCAACTATTAATGACATAAAGAGTATTTACATGGGATGGGAAAGACAGAAATCTATCACATTAATAATACCTACTACCACTACCTACAAAAAAAGAATGAATATATTTATGATGTGGACATGTAATGCTGCCCTTATTTTCAATGTTTACTTTACAGAATGATCATCAAATACAAATTAAAAGGGTTTACCTGTCAATATGCCATATATTTGTATCTACAACCAAGGTGAAAGCACTCAGAATCAGAACTGTCGGAAATGACTGAGATTGTATTTTCTAAAGCTTTACATGAGTAAATATGAGGAGTCTGCACTTCAGTAAATGTGCAATGAATTAAATAACAATTAAATGTATTCAATTCTTGAGGTTTCTTTTGCGTTTGTAATGTTGGGTAACTAACACCTTAGTTAATTAAGGCAGCCTCTTCCATTCACCAATATACGGCAACTCTTTTGCCATTCCGTAGTCGCCATCCATTTGACAGTCAAAACACTCCAGGATCCGAATGCGACGGGGGATGTGTGAAAACACTGATGAGGGAGAAAGAAATGAGTGCCATACTCTATTCTCTCATTCTCTTACCCTGAGAGGAGGAAAAAGTCCAAGTCATAACAGTTAGATTTTATTCGAACTGAAGACTCACTCATAGTGTTTACTCTAGATGGGCCAGGACTGGGAGATGTTCTGTACCGTGTAATAGTTAGCCTATGTATTAGATGTCTACATGCTCCACTGCTCAGGGTTAGCAGTTAAAAGAGCACACATAACTGGTTGAATTGGTTGACGACTTGGAATAGCTCCCATACGAACACAATAATCTACTTAAATTAATGCATAGCGAGCTGGAGCTGTTTAATCGGCAGACTTCATTGCACATCTGTCCGTCTGGTTTTAAATTAGCCATACATATGAGTAATTTTGTTTATGGTTCTAAGTAAAGGTCAAAGTTCACAAAGCAATGTAATAACGATACATTACATTTTAAACCCCTTTTATTAGTTGATCCGTAAATCTATGCTGATAAAATGCAATCAATCAGGCAATGTTTACTGACTGAAACAAAACACACACATTTGGACAACAATAAATAGATGTATTATTTTGTAAATATAATTATTTTTGTAATTAGATGTACTAATAGTACCAGACTTCTGATCACCTTATATACTGTTGTAAAGAAAGTACAGTACGGCACCAGAAGACATCTGACAAACATCTTTCCCTGACAGATACCTGTGATCTGCCTGAGCACCAATTTATAGCAGCCGTCCTTTAAGCCGGCACAAGAGACAAGAAAGACCATCCTCGTCTGAGAAAGAATGTAATTCCAGGGCTGTGCAATTCATTAAACACTCAACTGGCCTAAAGTATTCATCAGCCTCAATTAATGAGAATGAAAGTCATGGCTCAAGAGGATATTGGGACCCAGGTCTGCTTCCATTCATCCGTGGCCTTGGCAATCACACAGCCCAGATTACCAGCATCCGGTGCCTCCGGAAAAATATGATGAGAGGCAGAGAGGGAGAGAGAGAAGAGGGGAGGGGAAGAGAAAATGGTAGAGAGAGGAGAGAGGGATGAGAGGAGAAAAAGGGCATAAGGGGTTGGGGGAGAGAAGGAGGGAGAGAGGAGGTGGGATAGAGGTGGAGAGGAGAATGGAGAGAGGTGGAGAGGAGGAGGAAGAGGAGGAGAGAGGGGAAGGAAGAGAGGAGGAGGAAGAGAGGTAGAGAGGAGGAGGGAGAAAGGGCAGAAAGGGTTGGGGGAGAGTAGGAGGGAGAGGGAGAGAGTGGAAAAGAGAAGAATAGAAGGAAGGAGCTAGTGATGAATGAACAGGAAAGAGGCCGTGACTGATCGGTATTGAAAACCTGTGCTGCTGTAAACGTGGTAAAAGTGAAGCGGGGAAACGGATTGAGATGTCGGCCATGATGAAGTGGGGGCTACGGCCTCAGCCTGGAATCTACCAGCACAGCTCAGCACTACCACAGAAACCAGAGAACTAAAATACACTTGAGGAGACAGATATCCTGACCTTAACCCGGCAGAGCTGTAGTAGACCTCACCCTGATAGGCCTAAATGTACTAAGATGAATTGCAACTAAGCCTGGGCATGGTATGTTCTCTATAAAAACACAGTACATTTTATAACACCAGTTTCCTTCGTTTTTAGAAGCTCATGACATTATAACAGGGAATGTTTCTCCCATCAACAGGCCAATAGCTACATCTCAGTCATTTAGGCCTATGTTGTAATCATTTAATTGACTAGATCTACATGTAACATGTATACCACGTCTTTAAACAGCAACATGTTGTTGTTTTTAATGATATAGAAGACAGCAACGGTCTATTAATAAATTGTCCTTTTTTTGTTGTCAATTTCCTGAGCTTGTCTATCCTGACACACAGAGCTGAATAACGTCTTCTAACAGATGGAAGATTCCAACCAAGCCTCAAGTATTCAACGATGGGGAGTGGACAGCTTCGACACAAAATCTATTTATAAACCTAATTGGAGGGTGACAAAAATCCTGTATGGGCCATGCAGGACAGGAAGAGTGGCTAGACATCCACCTGCCAGCTCTCAGATAAACCCATTTTACCACACTATCAAACCCTCTTCTCTTCAGCCATGTAGGGGCAAACTGAGGGCTGTTGTTGAGTACAAGATAAGACAAGGGTGAGTTGATGTCACCATTTTGTGGAAAACAAAACCAATCCAAGAGCTGTAGGTATCGTATCCTATTGCATTTACTGTATATGATATAACATCTAATACTGTTTTAACGCTGGTGCTCATTGGTACACAACATTGGTAGGCTGCAGTTGTATCAGTTTAATAAGCACATAACGCTCTTCAGGTAATTGTTTTTTAATTTTTATTTATTTAACCTTTATTTAACGAGGCAAGTCAGTTAAGAACAAATTCTTACAAGTCAGTTAAGAACAAATCCTTATTTACAATGACGGCCTACCAAAAGGCCTCCTGCGGGGATGGAGGCCTGGGATTAAACTAAATAAATAAATACAATATAAATACAGGACAAAACACACATCACAACAAGAGAGACAACACAACACTACATAAAGAGAGACCTAAGACAACATAGCAAGGCAGCAACACATGACAACACAGCATGGTAGCAACACATCATAACAACAACATGGCAGCAACACAACATTGTAGCAGCACAAAACATGGTACACATATTATTGGGCACAGACAACAGCACAAAGGGAAAGAAGGTAAAGACAACAACACATCACACAAAGCAGCCACAACTGTCAGTAAGAGAGTCCACGATTGAGTCTTTGAATGAAGAGATTGAGATTAACTTTCCAGTTTGAGTGTTTGTTGCAGTTCGTTCCAGTCGCTAGCTGCAGCGAACTGAAAAGAGGAGCGACCCAGGGATGTGTGCGCTTTGGGGACCTTTAACAGAATGTGACTGGCAGAATGGGTGTTGTATGTGGAGGATGAAGGCTGCAGTAGATATCTCAGATAGGAGAGAGTGAGGCCTAAGAGGGTTAGAAAACATCCCCATAGTATATCATATATAGACCAGATCGCCTTTGACCACAGTCATGTGTACATGCAGTACATAGGTTGAAAGGTCCTGACCATTGTACTGCTACACCATCCAGGGTCAACAGAAATAGCGTCAAACTTTTTTTTAAAGTACATTTATCCTCTCAAAATCAATACCTGGGGTACTAATTATCCTCTCCCACGTTTGTCTACTTCCTCATTCGATGAGCAGTGTGGGGTGCAACTCCGATACAGCTTCTCTGTTTCAGCGGGGTGTTTACGGTTCCACCATCAGCCATGACAAACGAGGACAAATTGCAGGCCAGGAGTGCATTAGCGCACGCTGATTGTATTACATGTTGGTAAAATACAAGCCTGACAAAACACTTTATCCTGCACAATCTCAGAGGTGTCACAGATGCTGCGCAAATTGGAAAAAGGAACAATGTCCCTGTCTCTTACAGCACTGAGGAAGGTACCTCAGGGATTACCATTTAAAGTAAAAGAAAGCACAGGGATTAAACGCACTATCGCACTATTCTCAATATTGACAGTTCAAAAGGAGATTATCCAGGCAATATGCTCTTTCTGTGAGTTTGGTCAGTCAAAATAATATAATCAATGCATTTTTCATGGGAAATTGTTACGTGCCACTGTTACAGACGTCACGTTGCTTGCTTAGCCTGTACCACTTCCCACTGATTCAGTTCATAACTGTCTGGAACTCGGGATCTCTACTCTACTAACACACGTGACCGCCCTCTTAGACAAACGTTCCAACCGGTTGAGTCACCCCAAAAGGTACCAATTGGATGGCTCCATCCACGACACCTAGGCTAGCTGTGGAGTGATCTTACAGTACGTTCTTAAAACACCGTTCCACCTTCCGTCTCAACATATAATAAGACTCTCATACGTTACCATTCTAGCTATTTCCTCCCTCAGAAAACCTCCATCCCAGCAAGGAAATCAACAGTGTATCCCTTTGGCAGCAAGTCTCTATCTCTCTATCTCTCTTCATGTACATACAGTATCTACCTCAAAAACCTTGTACCTCTGCACGTTGATCTGGTACTGGTACTCCCTTTATATAGCTCCATTCTCTTGTATTTTATTTTATTCCTCTTGTGTTAGTTACTACACATTTTGTACTATTATTTTTAAACCCTGAATCTTTGGAAAAGGTTCGTAAAGCAAGCATTTCACTGTAAAGTCCTCACCAGTTGTATTCGATAAATACAATTTGATTTGATTTCTCACACACAAATACACGCACATACACACTCTCTCTGTACTTCACACTTTTTCTCTCTTTCCACCTCTCTCTCTCCAACCCCATCCTGTAGCTTTAATATTGGCTCTAAACGCCTTACAAGGCCTTGCTGGTGGAAACTGATTGCTGTATGGAACACCATGGAGAGGGTTGCAGCCATCTGCATCAATCCAGATATATGACAAAGGCAAGGGATTGTGACAAGGCACTTTGCAGATGGCAGGCAAGTCTGGAAATCTGACAATTAAATGCTAGTCCCTGTGAGATGCTAGTCCCTGTGAGGTGTTTGTCCCAATGAAATATTGATAGTCCCTGTGAGGTGCTCGTCCCTGTGAGGTGCTCGTCCCTGTGAGGTGCTCGTCCCTGTGAGGTGCTCGTCCCTGTGAGGTGCTAGTCCATGTGAGGTGCTCGTCCCTGTGAGGTGCTCGTCCCTGTGAGGTGCTCGTCCCTGTGAGGTGCTCGTCCCTGTGAGGTGCTCGTCCCTGTGAGGTGCTCGTCCCAATGGGGAGGTGCTAGTCCCTGTGAGGTGCTCGTCCCTGTGAGGTGCTCGTCCCTGTGAGGTGCTCGTCCCTGTGAGGTGCTAGTCCATGTGAGGTGCTCGTCCCTGTGAAGTGCTCGTCCCTGTGAGGTGCTCGTCCCTGTGAGGTGCTAGTCCATGTGAGGTGCTCGTCCCTGTGAGGTGCTAGTCCCTGTGAGGTGCTCGTCCCTGTGAGGTGCTCGTCCCTGTGAGGTGCTCGTCCCTGTGAGGTGCTCGTCCCTGTGAGGTGCTAATCCCTGTGAGGTGCTCGTCCCTGTGAGGTGCTCGTCCCTGTGAGGTGCTCGTCCCTGTGAGGTGCTAGTCCCAATGGGGAGGTGCTAGTCCCTGTAAGGTGGTGCTTGTCCCTGTGAGGTGGTGCTTGTCCCTATGATGTGCTGGTCCCTGTGAGCTGCTAGTCCCTGTGAGGTGACTGTCCCAATGAGGTGGTGCATGTCCCTGTGAGGTGCTAGTCCATGTGATGTGTAAGTCCCAATGAGGTGTCACTAGTCAGTGTGAGCTGCTAGTCACTGAGAGATGCTAGTACCAATGAGGTAGTGCTAGTCCCTGTGAAGTGCTAGCATATCTCATGCCTGACATGAAGTAACCCCAGTAGCCTACCTGACAGGAAGTAACCCCAGTATTCTACCTGACAGGAAGTAACACCTGTAGCCTACCTGACAGGAAGTAACCCCAGTAGCCTACCTGACATGAAGTAACCCCACCATCCTACCTGACAGGCAGTAATCCCAGTAGTCTACCTGACAGGAAGTAACCACAGTATCCTACCTGACAGGAAGTAACCCCAGTAGCCTACCTGACAGGAAGTAACCCCAGTAGCCTACCTGACAGGAAGTAACCCCAGTAGCTTACCTGGCAGGAAGTAATCCCAGTAGACTACCAGACAGGAAGTAACCACAGTAGCCTACCTGACATTAAGTAATCCCAGGAGTCTACCTGACAGGAAGTAACCCCAGTACCTTACCTGACAGAAAGTAACCACAGTATCCAACCTGACTGGAAGTAACCCCTGTAGCCTACCTGACAGGAAGTAATCCCAGTATCCTACCTGTCAGGAAGTAACCCCCGTAGCCTACCTGACAGGAAGTAACCCCAGTAGCCTACCTGACAGGAGGTAACCCCAGTAGCCTACCTGACAGGAGGTAACCCCGTAGCCTACCTGACAGGAAGTAACCCCAGTAGCCTACCTGACAGGAGGTAACCCCGTAGCCTACCTCACAGGAAGTAACCCCAGTAGCCTACCTGACAGGAAGTAACCCCAGTAGCCTACCTGACAGGAGGTAACCCCCGTAGCCTACCTGACAGGGAGCAACCCCGTAGCCTACCTGACAGGAAGTAACCCCAGTAGCCTACCTGACAGGAGGTAACCCCAGTAGCCTACCTGACAGGAGGTAACCCCGTAGCCTACCTGACAGGAAGTAACCCCAGTAGCCTACCTGACAGGAGGTAACCCCGTAGCCTACCTCACAGGAAGTAACCCCAGTAGCCTACCTGACAGGAAGTAACCCCAGTAGCCTACCTGACAGGAGGTAACCCCCGTAGCCTACCTGACAGGGAGCAACCCCGTAGCCTACCTGACAGGAAGTAACCCCAGTAGCCTACCTGACAGGAAGTAACCCCCATAGTCTACCTGACAGGAAGTAACCCCCATAGCCTACCTGACAGGAAGTAACCCCAGTAGCCTACCTGACAGGAAGTAACCCCCATAGTCTACCTGACAGGAAGTAACCCCAGTAGCCTCCAGCCTCTATTCCAGTGCATACAGATGACATGTCTTTTTTGTCTTGCCCCTGTTCCTGTTCCTGCCCATTAGATAATAGGGCATTCTAAATGGAAACTAATTTTACATATTAGTTAAGACAACATTAAATTGAGAATAGTCCAAGGGGTGAACATATGATCACTAGATGAGAGAACAGCAAGTGCAGAAACCGATCGCAAGCTTTTGTTGCAACTTTCTCAAATCATCAATAGCCTATAGTCGCATCATGCAGCCCATATACGTTTTGATTTCTAAGACATGTTAAGGTTTGTATCATTCAATACTAAGTTGCCATTGTATCTTGTCAGCTAAATGAACAATCCTAGAGCCTATGGCAGGGTACATAGTCAGATAACATACAGTAGGTCAAATCATATTCTGTTCTTCTGAATTACATTTTCTTCAAATCATAATGTTTCTTTAGACCTAAAATAAAGAATGGATTTATTGTGATGCTTTATATTACATTGATTTATTGTACTTTTTTAAATGTAGTTCCAAAAGCGTGCATCAGTGGCTTGTATGCGGCTTCTATGCATGTCACTGTGTTTAATTATGTTAATTAATGGTCAATTACAGTGAGACAGGCAGTCTTTTCTTTTGCATGACAATACCCGTCTGACTACATTTCATGACCGCCACAGCTCTAGTCATGATCAAAGGCTCTGGTCCAACGTTAGTAAAGCCAACTCTCTGAAGTTCAAAGAGATTCAAAGTTCCTTCCTAGAAGCCGTTCCTCTGTAGTTATAATTCTGTGTACCTAATTCAGATAATGCATGTCATAACAACAAGATACACAGCGCTTCATGCCTAGCGCTTTCCTCACCCGCAAAATTTCAGTCACATGTCACACCATACACTACACTTATTTGTCCAATGCATGTCCATAGCTTGCCCACTCAATAGGAAGCTGCTCTATACATTAATTTGAGAACCAGGCTTTAATTTAGTGTTGAGCTAAATGTAAAAAATAAATATTTTGCTGGTCGGAACAGTGTAACGGAATTTAAAAAATAATCGTTCTGTTCAGAACAATTTTTTTTATTTTTTTATTCCCTTGACAGAGTGATGATGAATGTAAATAAGGTATCAACTTACACCACTCTCCCATATAGCTAGACTGGAGAAAATGTTCATCAACGGCAGGATTACATTATATAATCTCTGGAGAACAATTATATAACGGATTGTAATTATTATCAAAAGTCGGAGAACGCACGAAAACTGTGTTTTTGAACATTGTGTACTAAGGAAATTGAGGGTCGACTTCCAAATATAATCAATTTGTTTGGTATGCGTCTTCACTTAACCTTGGGGGCTTTGAAGTTATGTTGAATGTGCCTACACACACACACACACACACACACACACACACATCCGTCTTGTCTAAAAGTAGCGATTGATGTCGTGGTGATGTCGTGGACTAACTTGTAATGGTCCAAGTTTCATTCAAACTAAATTCAGGAATCAAGAAAAGGGGAGTGAGAGAAATTACAGCAGAATTTAAACCTGGTTCTCAAAGTGACAGGCCTGAAATTAGAACAGTTTGAAGCCTGGTTCTCCAAGTGACAGGCCTGAAATTAGAACAGGTTTAAAACCTGGTTCTCAAAGTGACAGGCCTGAAATTAGAACAGTTTGAAGCCTGGTTCTCCAAGTGACAGGCCTGAAATTAGAACAGGTTTAAAACCTGGTTCTCAAAGTGACAGGCCTGAAATTAGAACAGTTTGAAGCCTGGTTCTCCAAGTGACAGGCCTGAAATTAGAAAATATATAAAGCCGGATCCTCAAAATGACAGGACTTTGAACAGATTTAAAGCCTGGTTCTCAAAGTGACAGGCCTGAAATTAGAACAGATTTAAAGCCTGGTTCTCAAAGTGCAGGCCTGAAATTAGATCAGATATAAAGGCTGGTTATCAAAGAGACAGGCCTTGGAACAGATGTATATCCTGGTTTTCAACGTAACAGGCCAGACATTTGAACAGGCATGAAGCCTGTTTCTCCAAGTGACAGGCCTGAAATTAGTACAGATGTGAAGCCTGGTCCTAAAAATGACAGGCCATACAACAGATTTAAAGCCTGCTTCTCAAAGCGACAGGCCTGAAAATAGAACATACAGTTGAAGTCGGAAGTTTACATACACCTAGCATTGCCTTTAAATTGTTTAATTTGGGTCAAACGTTTCAGGTAGCCTTCCACAAGCTTCCCACAATAAGTTGGGTGAAGTTTGGCCCATTCCTCCTGACAGAACTGGTGTAACTGAGTCTGGTTTGTAGGCCTCCTTGCTCGCACATGCTTTTTCAGTTCTGCCCACACATTTTCTATAGGATTGAGGTCAGGACTTTGTGATGGCCACTTCAAATACCTTGACTTTGTTGTCCTTATGCCATTTTGCTACAACTTTGGAAGTATGCTTGGGGTCATTGTCCATTTGGAAGAGTCATTTGCAACCAAGCTTTAACTTCCTGACTGATGTCCTGAGATGTTGCTTCAATATATCCACGTAATTTTCCTCCCTCATGATGCCATCTATTTTGTGAAGTGCACCAGTCCCTCCTGCAGCAAAGCACCCCCACAACATGATGCTGCCACCCCCGTGCCTCACGGTTGGGTCGGTGTTCTTCGGCTTGCAAGCCTCCCCATTTTTTCTCCAAACATAACGATCGTCATTATGGCCAAACAGGTATATTTTTGCTTCATCAGACCAGGGGACATTTCTCCAAAAAGTACAATATTTGTCCCCATGTGCAGTTGCAAACCGTAGACTGGCTTTTTTTAATGGCGGTTTTGGAGCAGTGGCTTCTTCCTTGCTGAGCGGCCTTCAGGTTATGTTGATATAGGACTCGTTTTAATGTGGATATAGGTACTTTTGTACCTGTTTCCTACAGCATCTTCACAAGGTCCTTTGCTGTTTTCTGGGATTGATTTGCACCTTTCACACCAAAGTACGTTCATCTCTAGGAGACAGAACGCGTCTCCTTCCTGAGCGGTATGACGGCTGCGTGGTCCCATGGTGTTTATACTTGCGTACTGTTGTTTGTACAGATGAACGTGGTACCTTCAGGCATTTGGAAATTGCTCCCAAGGATAAACCAGACTTGTGGAGGTATCCAATTTTTTTTCTGAGGTCTTGGCTGATTTCTTTTGAATTTCCCATGATGTCAAGCAAAGAGGCACTGAGTTTGAAGGTAGGCCTTGAAATACATCCACAGGTACACCTCCAATTGACTCAAATTATGTCAATTAGCCTATCAGAAGCTTCTAAAGCCATGACATCATTTTCTGTAATTTTCCAAGCTGTTTAAAGGCACAGTCAACTTAGTGTATGTAAACTTCTGACCCACTGGAATTGTGATACAGTAAATTATAAGTGAAATAATTTGTCTGTAAACAATTGTTGGAAAAATTGCACACAGTAGATGTTCTAACCGACTTGCCAAAACTATAGTTTGTTAACAAGACATGTGTGGAGTGGTTGAAAACGAGATTTAATGACTCCAACCTAAGTGTATGTAAACTTTCATCTTCAACTGTATATGAAGTCTGGTTCTCAAAGTGACAGGCCTGAAATTATAACAGATATGAAGCCTGGTTCTCAAAATGACAGGCCTTAGAACAGATATGATGCCTGGTTCTCAAAGTGACAGGCCTTAGAACAGATATGATGCCTGGTTCTCAACATGACAGGCCTGAAATTGGAACAGATGTATAGCCTGGTTCTCACTTAATTCCTTTGACAGACCTTTTGAGACATGCACAAATTCCTATGTGGCCTCCATTGTTTCCAATTATATTACTTTGGTATTATCAATTGGCAGGAGAAAGGACAGGAATCCTGATCATTAGCACAATTAAATCCAAATTACATTTTATTTGTCACATGCGCCGAATACAACTAGTGTAGAAATGCTTACTTACGAGCCCTTTCCCAACAATGCAGTTAAAAAGTATGAACATGAACAAATAGATCAAAAGAAAATAACAACAATGAGGCTATGTACATGGAGTACCGGTACCGAGTCAGTGTACTGGGGTATGAGGTAGTTGGGGTTGGTGATTGATTGAGGTAATATGTACATGTACGTTTGGTTAGGTGATTGATTGAAGGTAGGGGGTGAAAAGCAGAAAGTCTGGGTAGCAGTTTAAACTGTTCAGGAGTCTTATAGCTTTGGGATAGAAGTTGTTCAGGAGCCTTTTGGTCCGATACTTGGAGCTCCGGTACCGCTTGCCATGCACAGCAGAGAGAACAGACTGTGACATGGGTGGCTGGAGTCTTTGGTCCTGGATGGCAGGGAGTTCGGCCCTAGTGATGTACGGGGCCATACGCACTACCCTCTGTAGCGCCTTGCTGAGCAGTTGCCATACCAAGTGGTGAAGCAGCCAGTCAAGATGCTCTCAATGGTGCAGCTGCAGAACTTTTTGAGGATCTGAGGGCCCATGCCAAATCTTTTCCGCCTCCTGAGGGGGTGAGAGGCTTTGTCGTGCCCTCTTCACAATTGTGTTGGTGTGTTTGGACCATGATAGGTCCTTAGTGATGTGGACACAGAGGAACTTGAAACTCTTGACCGTCTCCACTACAGCCCCGTCGATGTGAATGGGGGCGTGCTCGGCTGAACAATCTATGAGCTTCAAGGCCCAATGCAATGTGCCTGAAATGTCTCATTTCTACAATGTCTTGCCAACTCTTTACAGCTAGGCATCTTATCAGAAATATAAAACGTTAAAATACAAATCAGTAAGTTACCTAACCTTGGCTTCAGAGATTTCCCACACAAAGATGTCAAAAGGGAGTTGTAGTATACATAAGGGACACGCAGCATCAACTTTGTGGCCAAAATACAGGGTAAAACAGTGCATTCAGTGTCGCGCTTCTGTAACGGCTGGTGCTCTCCTCATCCTTGGATGAGGTGAGGAGAGAAGGATCTTCAGACCAAAATGCAGCAGTTGGGAAATAAGCCATCTTTATTAAAAATACGATGGCCACACGAAACGAAACAAAACACTTTCAAACTACAAAACAAGAAAACGACGTTGACGAAACCTGAACATAAACTTACATAACTAAACATAAACTTACGTACAGGAAACAGACGACATCGAAACGAAACGAAACAAACAAACGCTACAGTCCAGTGTGGTACGAACATACATACTGACACAGGAGACAATCACCCACAAACAAACAGTGAGAATGCCCTACCTAAATATGACTCTTGATTAGAGGAAAACGCAAACCACCTGCCTCTAATCAAGAGCCATACCAGGCAAACCAAAACCAACATAGAAACAAATAACATAGAATGCCCACCCAACCTCACGTCCTGACCAACTAACACACATAACAACTAACATAAATAGGTCAGGAACGTGACAGTACCCCCCCCACAAGGTGCGAACTCCGGACGCACCAGCACAAGGACTAGGGGAGGGTCTGGGTGGGCATCTAACCACGGTGGTGGCTCAGGCTCCGGGCGCGGTTCCCACCCCACCATAATCCATCCTAACTTCCTCCCTCCAAAAATGTCCACCCTCTTTTCTCCCCCACAAAATCCTCTTAATAACATACCCAATAAGGACAACACCGGGACAGAGAGATAAATCAATACAGAGGGATAGATAAGAATATAGAGGTAGATAAAGATAGAGAGGGAGATCAGGATAGAGGGGCAACTCCGGACTGAAAGGCAGCTCCGGACAGAGAGACAGCTCTGGACTGATGGGCAGTTCTGGGTATCTAGCCTTTCTAGGCTGAAGGGCAGCTCATGGCTGACTGACGACTCTCGACGCTCATGGCTGGCTGACGGCTCTCGACGCTCATGGCAGGCTGACGGCTCTCGACGCTCATGGCAGGCTGACGGCTCTCGACGCTCATGGCTGGCTGACGGCTCTCGACGCTCATGGCAGGCTGACGGCTCTCGACGCTCATGGCAGGCTGACGGCTCTCGACGCTCATGGCAGGCTGACGGCTCTCGACGCTCATGGCAGGCTGACGGCTCTCGACGCTCATGGCAGGCTGACGGCTCTCGACGCTCATGGCGCTCTGACGGCTCTGGCTGCTCATGGCTCTCTGACGGCTCTGGCTGCTCATGGCTCTCTGACGGCTCTGGCTGCTCATGGCTCGCTGGCGGCTCTGGCTGCTCATGGCTCGCTGGCGGCTCTGGCAGATCCTGTCTGGTTGGCGGCTCTGGCAGATCCTGTCTGGTTGGCGGCTCTGGCAGATCCTGTCTGGTTGGCGGCTCTGGCAGATCCTGTCTGGTTGGCGGCTCTGGCAGATCCTGTCTGGTTGGCGGCTCTGGCAGATCCTGTCTGGTTGGCGGCTCTGGCAGATCCTGTCTGGCTGACGGCTCTAGCGGCTCCTGTCTGGCTGACGGCTCTAGCGGCTCCTGTCTGGCGGATGGCTCTGTAGGCTCATGGCAGACGGGCGGCTTTGCAGGCTCATGGCAGACGGATGGCTCAGACGGCGCTGGGGAGACGGATGGCTCAGATGGCGCTGGGGAGACGGATGGCTCAGATGGCGCTGGGGAGACGGATGGCTCAGATGGCGCTGGGGAGACGGATGGCTCAGATGGCGCTGGGGAGACGGATGGCTCAGATGGCGCTGGGGAGACGGATGGCTCTGGCCGGATACGGTGCACTGTAGACCTGGTGCGTGGTGCCGGAACTGGAGGCACCGTGCTAATGACAAGCACCTTCCTACTAGTGCGGGGAGCAGGAACAGGGCACACTGTACTCTCAAAGCCTACTCTATCCCTGATGCGTGGTACCGGCACTGGTGACGCCGGGCTGAGGACAAGCACATCAGGATTAGTAGGGGGAGAAGATACAGTTTGTACAGGGCTCTGGAGACGCACTGGTAGCTTAGTGCGTGGGGCCGGAACTGGAGGCACCGGGCTAGATACACGCACTACAGGGAGAGTGCGTGGAGGAGGAACAGGGCTCAGGATACGCACTGGTAGCCTAGTGCGTAGTGTAGACACTGTAGGTACTAGGCTGGGGCGGGGAGGTGGTGCCGGAAATACCGGACCGTGGAGACGTACTGGCACTCTTGAGCATTGAGCCTGCCCAACCTTACCTGGTTGAATGCTCCCGGTTGCCCGACCAGTGCGGGGAGGTGGAATAACCCGCACCGGCCTATGTAGGCGAACCGGGGAAACCATGCGTAAGGCAGGTGCCATGTATGCCGGCCCGAGGAGACGCACTGGAGACCAGACGCGTTGAGCCGGCCTCATGACACCTGGCTCAATACTCAATCTAGCCCTACCAGTGCGGGGAGGTGGAATAACCCGCACTGGGCTATGCACTCGTACAGGAGACACCGTGCGCTCTACTGCGTAACACGGCGCCTGCCCGTACTCCCGCTCTCCACGGTAAGCCTGGGAAGTGGGCGCAGGTCTCCTACCTGCCCTTGGCCCACTACCTCCTAGCCCCCCCCCAAGAAATTTTTGGGAATTACTTACGGGCTTTTTCGGCTTCCGTGCCAGACGCGTTCCCTCATAGCTCCGGTTCCTCTCCCCGGTAGCCTCTGCTCTCCTCAGTGCCTCCACCTGTTCCCATGGGAGGCGATCCCTCCCAGCCAGGATCTCCTCCCAAGTGTAGCAACCCTTTCCGTCCAAAACATCATCCCATGTCCATTGCTCCTTTCTCTCCTGTCCCTTACTCCGTTTAATTTTCCCTTGCCGCTTGGTCTTAGCGTGGTGGGTGATTCTGTAACGGCTGGTGCTCTCCTCATCCTCGGATGAGGTGAGGAGAGAAGGATCTTCAGACCAAAATGCAGCAGTTGGGAAATAAGCCATCTTTATTAAAAATACGATGGCCACACGAAACGAAACAAAACACTTTCAAACTACAAAACAAGAAAACGACGTTGACGAAACCTGAACATAAACTTACATAACTAAACATAAACTTACGTACAGGAAACAGACGACATCGAAACGAAACGAAACAAACAAACGCTACAGTCCAGTGTGGTACGAACATACATACTGACACAGGAGACAATCACCCACAAACAAACAGTGAGAATGCCCTACCTAAATATGACTCTTGATTAGAGGAAAACGCAAACCACCTGCCTCTAATCAAGAGCCATACCAGGCAAACCAAAACCAACATAGAAACAAATAACATAGAATGCCCACCCAACCTCACGTCCTGACCAACTAACACACATAACAACTAACATAAATAGGTCAGGAACGTGACAGCTTCTAGTGGCAAATGTTACTAGCACATGATGCACCAAATGTTTTTATTTATTTATTTAACCTTCATTTAACTAGGCAAGTCAGTTAAAAACTAATTTTAATTAACAAAGACGGCCTACCCCGGCCTATGACGGCCTACCCCGGACGACGCTGGGTCAATTGTGCACCGCCCTATGGGACACCCACTCACGGTCGGTTGTGATACAGCCTGGAAACGAACCAGGGTCTGTAGTGACGCCTCTAGCCCTGAGATGCAGTGCCTCAGACCGCTGCGCCACTTCAGGAGCCCAAAACCAAGACTCAGCTAGATTATGCTCACTACACAGGTCAGTGACTGCTGCAACAGAATGGGGTTTGTTTACGTTCTCTGGCTGCCCAAAATAGGAAAACTAAAACTGGAAATCCCCCCTGAACAGACTTGCTATTGTTTTCATCATCTCCATTTTCCAGCATGTGACAACATAGCAAGGCACTGTCTCTCTGGGACCAGCAGAATAGGGAGCAGAATGTCCAGTATACACAAATAAATAGAGTTATATTCAATGGTTCCACAGCTCATTGTCCCTGATTGGCATATTCTATTAGTGCCAATCAGGGACAGTGAGATGGTAGATTGATTAGTCTTTAGCTGATTACTGAGGGCAGAGCTATAACATGGTCGTCCCCTCAGTCTTAGCTCGCCAATGGAGATTCAGCATGTAAATAAATGCCAAGGCCTAAAACAATCTCCTGGACGTGTTTAGTTGTATACAGAAAACCGGTGGGCATGTTTGTACTGTGGAGAGAGACAGACAGACAGACAGACAGACAGACAGACAGACAGACAGACAGACAGACAGACAGACAGACAGACAGACAGACAGAGAGTGTGAGAGAGCAACGGAGGCATGACTGATCAGCATGAAAGGAGCGTTATCATAGTCAAACACATCAATGATTAGCATCAGAGCCAGATTAGCCACAATTAGCAATCATTGACAGCCTATCTCCGGTAATGTAAAAATGTACACAACATCACTGGCACAAAGCCTATTAGATACACCAGATATAAATAGAATATATTACGGGGTGGATTTTTTTTTATTAAAACAAAGTCCTAGGAGAATGATGAGTCAATGAAGGAAGGAAGGAGGAAAGGAAGGGCTGGTGCAGATATCAGCATATTTTTGTTGCTCAAAGCTAAATAACTAATTTATTCTGAACAGACACCACCAGGCACCCTTTTTGCATCTGTAAGATATAGCAGTTTTTCGTTTTTTGGGCGAAATAGTAATTTCTCATGCACACAATCTGAAGCTCTACACTTTTCTTGGTACATGTAGTACTTTGGGAAGTACATTCCAAAACCAAGGCTTGAGAATCTTTTACATCGTCTGAGTTAAAATCATAAGCATTAAACTACATTTTCCCAAAAGTTCTGTAGTTGTCAAAAGACCAACCAACTGTAGATAATAAACTCAAATTAACACACTATATAGTTAGTATTTCATAGCATAATGGGCATATACTGTCGATGTTTACTACTGCAGAGGCAGTTCAATTACTTTTCTAATGGCCTAATTGGAAGATATGTTTCCAGTGCTATATGAAGCCACCTCTTCCTCTCCTTTCCTGCTGTCCCTCTCACTACCCAGGTTACATCACCAGGAGATAATTCACACAGTGCAGAGAGATACAGAGAGAAAGAGAGAGAGATATACCCTAAACAGAGAGTATACAGTGGCAGAATACCTAACCACTGTGACTGACCCAAACTTAAGGAAAGCTTTGACTATGTACAGATTCAGTGAGCATAGCCTTGCTATTGAGAAAGGCCGCCGTAGGCAGACATGGCTCTCAAGAGAAGACAGGCTATGTGCTCACTGCCCACAAAATGAGGTGGAAACCGAGCTGCACTTCCTAACCTCCTGCCCAATGTATGACCATATTAGAGAGACATATTTCCCTCAGATTACACAGATCCACAAAGAATTCGAAAACAAATCCAATTTTGATAAACTCCCATATCTACTGGGTGAAATTCCACAGTGTGCCATCACAGCAGCAAGATTTGTGACTTGTTGCCACCAGAAAAGGGCAACCAGTGAAGAACAAACACCATTGTAAATACAACCCATATTTATGTTTATTTACTTTAACTTGTGTGCTTTAACCATTTGTACATTGTTACAACACTGCATATATATATAATATGACATTTGTAATGTCTTTATTGTTTTGAAACTTCTGTATGTGTAATGTTTACTGTTCATTTTTTATTGTTTATTTGACTTTTGTATATTATCTACCTCACTTGCTTTGGCAATGTTAACACATGTTTCCCATGCCAATAAAGCCCCTTGAATTGAATTGAATTGAATATACAGAGCGAGAGAAAGTAAGAGAGGGATACAGCGAGAGAGATACAGAGAGAAAGTGAGAATGAGATCCTGAGAAAGATACAGAGAGAGAGAAAGAGAGATACAGATTGAGAGAAATACAGAGAGAGAGAGAGAGATACCGAAAGAGAGAAACAGAGGAGCGCAATAGTCTGCAAGAGTCATACCTACATTTTACAATACTAACCTCTCTCTTGAAGCAGCCTGTCAGCACATCATAGTGTACATAATTACAAATACTGATAACTGTCCATTACACACTCAACACAGCTCTACAAGTCATCCAGATGGCAACAGAGCCTTCTAGAATAGCACATATGGGTAACTGCCAAAATAAAGGAAACACCAACATAACAAGTGTCTTAATAGGGAGTTGGGCCCCCACGAGCCGTCAGAACAACTTCAATTAGCCTTGGCATAGATTCTACACGTGTCTGTAACTCTATAGGAGGGATGCAGCACCATTCTTCCAAGAGAAATTCAATAATTTGTGGTTTTAATGATGGTGGTGGAAAATGTATCAGGAGCCACGCCAGAATCTCCCATAAGTGTTCAGTTGTGTTGAGATCTGGTGACTGAGACACACACACACAAAACCCCTTACGCTAATTCCCTCTTTCAAAGACTCAGATCTCTTCTTCTAGCCATGGTAGCCAATATAATGGGCAACTGGGAATTTGTATACATGACCTTAAGCATGATGGGATGTTAATTGCCTAATTAACTCGAGATCCACACCTGTGTGAAAGCACATGCTTTCAATAAAAATTGTATCAATCATTTACTCACGTTTCCTTTATTTTGGCAGTTACCTGTGTCTGGCAGCATGCTCTGAATGCACATGTAGCTAGGACTATCAAGACGGGGCTGTGCTAAACACACTTACCCTGAGGGCTACAGTACATGTGCACTCAGAAATGGATATGTTCTTTGTAATCTAATCTCTGAATACAAAGTGACGATAGAAGAAAAGGACTGGGATTGTAACTGCAACAGGATTGCTAAAAGACAGTGAACATCTGCTGTTTGTGATTGGTGCAGCCTGCCATTAGGGTGTGCTCCATTCAGTTACACTTTATTTGAACCCAATCTGTCTCAAACCACCTACTTAGTGATTGTGTAATAATGACATAACAGATATGTCTCATAAGACCTACTTAGTGATTGTGTAATAATGACATAACAGATATGTCTCATAAGACCTACTTAGTGATTGTGTAATAATGACATAACAGATATGTCTCATAAGACCTACTTAGTGATTGTGTAATAATGACATGATGTCCTAAAAAGTCGTGACAGCTGATGACAGAGTATGATCACTGACAAAGTGTTACTTATTTATCCACACATGTCATTTATCAACAATTGATGTTTGAATTCTGTGTCTATATAGACATTTCCAAGAAACAGAGTAGTGGGGCTGCAGATGAACAAAAACAATGTGATATTGACCAGGCAGCCGCTTGTGTTTTCCATGGAAACCAACAGCACAGTAATGAAGCATTCTCAACTGCTCAAATGCTGACTCATAGGCCCAATTAAATCTAAATATTCTGTTTTGTTTACCACTGCTGTGTAAACCACAGAATGAGTAAATACCTTCTGAATGTGTTTACAGCCAATATCCTACTGGATTAACAAGTAAATCACATCTTGCCAACTGAAAGGAATAATTTACAAATTTCAAACATGATGAAGAGCTAAGGGTCGACGTGTCGTCAAAATACTGTAAATCCCACTATGGTAAATCAGTTGGGAGCATACTGTAGATCACAGTATGCAGAATATTCCTTGTATTATTTCTGAACGTTGGCTACTTTGGCTACTACTCATAAATTAAATGAAAGGATTGCATACATTTTTTTTGTTAATTGCACACAAGGTCCAGCTGAAACTTGCCTTCCGCTTTTAACCCAACCCCTCTGAATCGGAGTGATGTGGGGGGCTGCCACATTGGGCTTTTAACCCAACCCCTCTGAATGGGAGCGATGTGGGGGGCTGCCACATTGGGCTTTTAACCCAACCCCTCTGAATGGGAGCGATGTGGGGGGCTGCCACATTGGGCTTTTAACCCAACCCCTCTGAATCGGAGCGATGTGGGGGGCTGCCACATTGGGCACCTAGGGAGCTGTTGTTGTGGGGAGTTAACCAACTTGCTAAAGGGCACAATGACAGATTTTTCACCTTGTCGGCTCAGGGATTTGAACTTTTCGGTTACTGGCCCAATGCTAACCACTAGGCCACCTGCCGGCATCCAGCCAGTCTTCCTCATCTAACAACTGGATATGCTTGTGTTTCTATCTTTCCCAAACCAATTCCCGGAATTACTACACATAAGATATAAGCAAGATTAAAAGCAAAACACCAAACAACACGTAGCCTAATACTGCTTCCCAAAGCCCAAACTGTAGCCTAAAGCCAAGACAGAGAGACGGACAGCTCAACCAGTGTCTCTCTGCGTCATCTACCCAGTGTGTTCATCCAATGTGTGGATGAGAGTTTTAATAGGGATCATAAAACATCCTGTAGCACCTCACAAGACTTTCATTCAGCCAGCTCTCTCCTTCAACAGTGGAGACCCAGTAACCGTAACGGTTTATGAACTGGTGCGTTTCACAGAGGGAGCTGATGCAGAGGTTCAAGGTTGGCTGCTTCCTGGCCTGAGCGATAATACCCTCTAGTCTGGACAGCCGGTGTATCAATCTCTCACTTCCGTCTGGCAGAAGTAAAGTCTGCCCGCTGACTCACCGACTTGCTGTAGTCAGGGAGTTCTTTCAAGGCCTTGGCAAGTAGAGGGGAGGAAAGAACTCAGGAGGGATTTGCCTAGTGGTCGGGCCAGAATCAGGAGGGATTTGTCTAGCGGTCGGACCAGAATCAGGAGGGATTTGCCTAGTGGTCGGGCCAGAATCAGGAGGGATTTGTCTAGCATTCGGACCAGAATCAGGAGGGATTTGCCTAGTGGTCGGGCCAGAATCAGGAGGGATTTGTCTAGCGGTCGGACCAGAATCAGGAGGGATTTGCCTAGTGGTCGGGCCAGAATCAGGAGGGATTTGTCTAGCATTCGGACCAGAATCAGGAGGGATTTGTCTAGTGGTCGGGCCAGAATCAGGAGGGATTTGTCTAGTAGTCGGACCAGAATCAGGAGGGATTTGTCTAGCAGTCGGACCAGAATCAGGAGGGATTTGTCTAGCAGTCGGACCAGAAACAGGAGGGATTTGTCTAGCGGTCGGACCAGAATCAGAAGGGATTTGTCTAGCGGTCGGACCAGAATCAGGAGGGATTTGTCTAGTGGTCAGACCAGAATCAGGAGGGATTCGTCTAGTGGTCGGACCAGAATCAGGAGGGATTTGTCTAGTAGTCGGACCAGAATCAGGAGGGATTTGTCTAGTGGTCGGACCAGAATCAGGAGGGATTTGTCTAGTGGTCGGACCAGAATCAGGAGGGATTTGTCTAGTAGTCGGACCAGAATCAGGAGGGATTTGTCTAGTGGTCGGACCAGAATCAGGAGGGATTTGTCTAGTAGTCGGACCAGAATCAGGTTTAAGAACAGAGAAAACATAACTGAACTAAATCGTTATGAATAGACTCTGAAACAGGTACCATAGACAGACCACACTACTGTGGGCTGTCTGCCAACTCACTGTTTTAGCTGATTCATTTGCTTACCATTAGGTAATAGGCCCACAGATTTAAAATGATTGTGGTGTCATTCCAAACTGACGATTTCAAATTCTCCTCGACAGACAAATGTTTCCTTTCCTCTCAACATGCTGAAATGCTTTGTCTTCCCTCGTCCTTCTCACCTGAGCATCATGTTGTTCTATCTCAGGGCAGGCTCCCTCCCTCCCTCCATTACCACGGGATAACCAAGACCTTCCTGAAACACCATGGCAATTACAAATGTTTATTCATTTACCTGAAAGATGCTTTGTATAATAAAATCTGTTTGAAGTAGGAAGAACCCCATGAAACGCCATCATTCCTGCTTTATTATCATTAGCCCATCTGTCATCAACTCATAAATAAACCTTATGAATGCTCTGAGAAAAAACACTGGCGTGAGAGAGAGCGAAAGAGAGGGGGGGTAGCAAAAGAGAGGGGTGGGAGAGAGAATGACAGGGAGAGAAAGAAAATTTTAATGAATAAATGAATGAATGGCATTTCTGCATAGTGAAAAGCTCACTTCGAAAGGAATGAGAAATGACGCACATGCAGTATTTTAAACCTTACACTACATTAAGTGGAAAATAGAGGATTTTATAAGAGACCCATTTCAATGAGAAAGGGTTATAAGTGAATGAATACATAGTTTGCATATTCCTTGCTGTATGTCTCCATCCACAGCAGAGAGAAGAGAGGTGTGGCAGTTGAGAGCATCAGGACTGACCAGCTGTCACAACAGTTTGACAGGATGAATGGTGAGGTAGGATGGCCTGGCAGCATCACACATGTAGGTCTCACTGCTTTGACTGAAGAGAGGCAGGTACAGCCTAGAGACTCTGACACTCACACAAGCATACACAAGCACACACACACACACACACACACACACACACACACACACACACACAAGGCACGCACAAGGCACAAGAGTGACTGGGCCATTTCATTTCCATGGCAACCACTCATTGAAGCCTAGAGTTGTGCTGTGTATGGACGAGAGAGAGAGAGAGAGAGAGAGAGAGAGAGAGAGAGAGAGAGAGAGAGAGAGAGAGAGAGAGAGAGAGAGAGAGAGAGAGAGAGAGACGGTGGGGATGAGGGTGAGGGTGAGTGGGAAAGGCAGTAGTGGTGAGAATGAGATTGTCATATTTACTGTCAAAGACCGTAAATATGACAAGAGAACTAGCATGGCTTTGTAGAGCTGCAGAAGTAATTCAACTAGAAGAAATTCTGTGAAATAAGAAATGTCTCTTAATGTCAAACAGCATTGCTCCATTACCATCCATGTCTGTCAGGTAAAACAGTGCACTTGGCCTGAGCATAGCTACCTGGTGTGCGACCTACAGCTCCAGCCCTGTCTCTCTGCAGCCTCTGTATCTGAACTAGACCCCACAGAGACACTCTGAGAACCTGCTGGTAATTTTTCAGCTGATGTGCTTTCCTGTGAAGCAGATTATTGAGGTGCAGATAAAGAGTTTAAATCGCTGCAAGGTCAACGTAATTCCTGCTTGAGATAAAGGAACATGGGCCTGCTGGCACTCACCTGGGCGTTCTGTAGCCAACTGATAAAACTGCTCGGGGGAGGGGGGGTATCCTACCTATATGGGGAGAGAGGGATATCCTACCTATGTGGGAGTCCTTTTATAGTAGCAAAGAAAATCACATCTTGAATTGAGAATGTAACAAGTACAGTTTCTTCAGACAGCCATCTTCAGATATGAAACTAAATTACACAGGATTAAACTACTGTACAGATGTATTGCTTGTATATTCTGGCTAAATGGTAGCTTCACTTGGCTTGATTATACGTGTAAACTGTCAAATTGAATTTTGTTTTGTGTTTTGGGCACACAACACACTATATGACCAACAGTATGTGGACACCTGCTCGTTAAACATCTCATTGCAAAATCATGGGCATTAATATTGAGTTGGCCAAAAGTGTCACACCCTGACCTTAGAGATCCTTTTTATGTCTCTATTTTGGTTTGGTCAGGGCGTGAGTTGGGGTGGGTATTCTATGTTCTATTATTTGTATTTCTATGTTTTGGCCGGGTAGGGTTCTCAATCAGGGACAGCTGTCTATCGTTGTCTCTGATTGAGAACCATACTTAGGTAACCCTTTTTTCCACCTGTCTTTGTGGGAATGTAACGGCCTTCCTCCTCTTCGTCTGAACTCAGAGACAGGAAACAACCACCCACAATCCCCAACACAAAACAAGCCACCTATATATGATTCCCAATCAGAGACAACACAAAACATCTGCCTCTGATTGAGAACCATATTAGGCCAAACATAGAAACGGACAAACAAGACACACAACATAGAATGCCCACCCAGCTCATGTCCTGACCAACACTAAAACAAGCAAAACACACAAGAACTATGGTCAGAACGTGACAGGGAAGTTGACTTTGTTTGTGGCACACAGCCTTAAGCTTCACGGTTGTTTTGTAGTGTTTATTGTTTTGTCGGCGACATATAAATAAAAGTCATATGTACGCTCACCACGCTGCACCTTGGTCTTCTTCATTCAACGGCCGTGACAAAAAGAGCATTAGTGAGGTCTCGGGCACTGATGTTGGGCGATCAGGACTGGCTTGCAGTTGGCGTTCCAATTCATCCCAAAGGTGTTCAATGGGGTTGAGGTCAGGGCTCTGTGCAGGCCAGTCAAGTTCTTCCACACCGATCTCGACAAACTATTTCTGTATGGACCTCGCTTTGTGCAAGGGGGCATTGTTATGCTGAAACAGGAAATGGCCTTCCCCAAACTGTTGCCACAGTTGGAAGCACAGAATCGTCTAGAAAGTAATTGTATGCTGTAGCATTAAGAAAAACAGCCCCAGACTATTATTTCTCCTCCACCAAACTTTACAGTTGGCACTATGCATTAGGGCATGTAGCGTTCTCCTGGCATCCGCCAAACCCAGATTCATCCGTCGGACTGCCAGATGGTGAAGTGTGATTCATCACTCCAGAGAGTGCGTTTCCACTATTCCAGAGTCCATTGGTGGCGAGCTTTATACCACTCCAGCCAACGCTTGGCATTGCACATGGTGATCTTAGGCTTGAGTGCGGCTGCTCGGCCATGGAAAATGATATCATGGTTCATGGAAGCTCCCGATGACGTTGCTTCCAGAGGCAGTTTGGAACTCGGTAGTGCGTGTTGCAACCGAGGACAGGCAATTTTTACGCGCTACGCACTTCAGCACTCGGTGGTCCGGTTCTGTGAACTTGTGTGGCCTACCACTTCACGGCTGAGCCATTGTTGCTCCTAGACGTTTTCACTTCACAAAAACAGCACTTACAGTTGACTGGGGCAGCCAATCCACTAATGTCAAAGGGTGTCCACATACTTTTGTATATATAGTCTACTTCAAGAAATTGGTGTATGACACTGAATTGAATAAAAAATGAATCATGTAGGTTAGTTGCTACTGAAGTGATGAGCTGGTAACAGCAGAGAAGTGTGGTGTTTTTTCCTGAAAAATGTATGGCATTATGTCCAACACATAATGAAAACATTAGTGGTTGATCACAGATTGGACCAGTTTGGCCCAATAGAATAGGACATGTAGCCTATCACATCAATACTAAGCATCATCAATAAAAACAAGACGTACACCTGAACAGCTAATAGAGTGAGGTGGGGATCGATTCATCCATCAATAAAAATGGCCTGTTTTGACCTTGTGAAAATAACCTATCATTTCAGAACAAAAGCAGGAGCATGTCCAATTGTAACTTTAACACAGCTCAGCGGCGGTAAACTAGTCCACTCAGCATCTTCCAACAGAGCGTTCTGTTTGACAACTTGTATCAAGGGCTTGTGGATTACTTTGCTCAAGGATCTGTGAAATATCTTCAGAGACCTCAAACTGCCCAAACAACCCGGTGTCTGTCCGCCCTTTCTGCTAGTGACGCACACACACACACACAAACACATGCACACACACACACACACACACACACACACACACATATGCACACACCGCCCATCGTCCATCTTGAATAACAAGGAGACACCCACACCCGTGCCCCACACGAGACAAGATACCACCCCCCCATCCCTCCTCTCAGTCTGAACCCCCACACTGTCAATGATTGGGAGGCGTAAACTTAAGGATTTTAAACACTGACCCAACATCGTACCAATCCAATGTGTGTCAACTGCGCCACTCACCCCAAAAACAGCAATAAGCACTGACAGCCGTCAGGAGAAAACTAACGTGGCACATTGCAGTAACCTTCCTTTAAAACAAAAGTCACCATTGATAGCATCGCCAATCACAGTCAAAATGAGTCCTGTCCGGCCTCCCGGGTGGCACAGTGGTCTAGGGCACTGCATCAGTGCTAACTGAGCCACCAGAGTCTCTGGGTTCGCGCCCAGGCTCTGTCGCAGCCGGCCGCGACCGGGAGGTCCGTGGGGCGTCGCACAATTGGGCTAGCGTCGTCCGGGTTAGGGAAGGTTTGGCCGGTAGGGATATCCTTGTCTCATCGCGCTCCAGCGACTCCTGTGGCGGGCCGGGCGCAGTGCGTGCTAACCAAGGGGGCCAGGTGCACGGTGTTTCCTCCGACACATTGGTGCGGCTGGCTTCCGGGTTGGAGGCGCGCTGTGTTAAAGAAGCAGTGCGGCTTGGTTGAGTTGTGCTTCGGAGGACGCATGGCTTTCGACCTTCGTCTCTCCCGAGCCCGTACGAGAGTTGTAGAGATGAGACAAGATAGTAATTACTAGCGATTGGATACCACGAAAATTGGGGAGAAAAGGGGATTCAAATTTTTTTTTTTTTTAAATGAGTCCTGTCCAACCTTTTAACAGAGATGTCAAAAGAGTAGGAGAGAAATTAACAGTTTAATTTCAGATGCCTAAAACTTATTTTTCAAATCCCACCCCCCGTATCTCATTCCTAGAATGTCAACACTGCCCACCCTGTCCCATGATCACACGTAGCCTACTCCCTCAAGCAAACATGATGAAGACAGGAGGGAAGGCATTTTATAGGGGGATGTTGAAGGTTGTATTTCATTGCTGGTGTCGCCTTGTCTCCTCCTCTCTGTCTGCACTGCTCTGAAAGGACAGGAGAGGTGAAAGCAAATCCTTCTTGTTTCCACTTCATTGCCTTGCTGCCCTCTTAGGTCAAACCAGTTTAATAACAGGAAAACACAGTGACAACTTCACCATAGAGACCAGTTTCCCAGACCAAGAGTGAGACTACTCTTGGACTAAAAATAATTGAAAATTCGGATTGAAAATTCGGCCCTTGGAGCAGAGATGCACCCTATGAGGTAGCCTCTACTATCTCTCGGTAGCTATAGTAATGATGCAGTAGCATGGCCTTGATCAGGTGCTGAGCCTGAGAGAGAGGACCATGACTGTCCACCAGGGGGGAGGGGTGATTAATGAGGGTATCCTGTGCTGCAGCACCTTGTGAGCTGATGACACGGCCTAGTCAAATGCATGCAGCAAACGGATATTAAATCAACATAGCTTATTGCCATGCCACCGAACGGCGAGGCCCAGGCGTGGGCAAAGTACGTTTGCAGCTCACGCCTAAACACTTGAGGGGGAGTGGGGATAACATTTCCGGGGTTTCTGGATGAGTTAGGCAATCTAGCTGTCAGTGGCAATGATTAATTTTGATGGTCTCATAAATTCTGCAGAGAAATATATTGCCCCTATAATATCTGTTGATTTGCACTAGGTTCCTCCTCTGCCTTAAGGTCTGTTCTGGGAAACAACAGTCAACAAATGGCTCAGTCCCCCAGAGTAAAAAAACAAAATACAACACCCACGCCTAGCCTGACGCATGACTGAAGGAGTATGGGTAAAAAAGACAAAGTAGATCACAGTGACGAGTGCTTGGCTTATCTGCGTGGTAAGAGCTGTGGATTTTGGTGTTAGCTTATCGAAGACATCGCTAATAATGAATGATTATGCACATCGCCAACAGCCCACATAACAGAATCTCTCCAGCACTCAGCAGCCAAACCAACATTGAGGAGGGAGAGCATAGTTTTGATCAGTGAAGACCATGACAACTTCTGTTGTTACGTCACCATTTAAAAAAGACACAGTACCAATTACAGTCACTCATACGATTGGAGAGAGGGATTGCGAGCAGGAGAGAGAGAGAGAGCGAGAGTGTGAGAGAAGGGGGATGGAAGAAGAGAGAAAGGGGGACGAAGGAAGAGAGAGATAGAGAAGCTAAGTTGTATTGGTATTTTTGGGGGTATTTTATTACGATCCCCATTAGTTGTTGCGAAAGAAGCAGCTACTCTTCCTGCCGTCCACACAAAACATGAAACATGACATAATACAGAACATTAATAGAAACAAACAGCTTAAGGACAGGAGTACATCCAGGTTGATAGATGCCTCAGAAACAAGACATAGAGCGAAAGAGACTTTCCT